>NW_026690036.1:105000-239812 GCF_943734765.1 Anopheles ziemanni | reverse complement strand
CTTTAGAGGTGCTTCGAAGCACTTTTTACGTAATTCCACAACATCCAATCACCTTTGGAGGTGCTTCGAAGCACTTTTTAACTAATTCCTACAACATCCAATCTCCTTTTGAGGTGCTTCGAAGCACTTTTTACGTAATTCCTACAACATCCAATAACCTTTAGAGGTGCTTCGAAGCACTTTTTACGTAATTCCTACAACATCCAATCTCCTTTAGAGGTGCTTCGAAGCACTTTTTACGTAATTCCTGCGACATCCAATCACCTTTGGAGGTGCTTCGAAGCACTTTTTACGTAATTCCTACAACATCCAATAACCTTTAGAGGTGCTTCGAAGCACTTTTTACGTAATTCCTACAACATCCAATCACCTTTGAGGGTGCTTCGAAGCACTTTTTACGTAATTCCTACAACATCCAATCACCTTTGGAGGTGCTACGAAGCACTTTTTACGTAATTCCTACAACATCCAATAACCTTTAGAGGTGCTTCGAAGCACTTTTTACGTAATTCCTACAACATCCAATCACCTTTAGAGGTGCTTCGAAGCACTTTTTACGTAATTCCTACAACATCCAATCACCTTTAAAGGTGCTTCGAAGCACTTTTTACGTAATTCCTACAACATCCAATCACCTTTAGAGGTGCTTCGAAGCACTTTTACGTAATTCCTACAACATCCAATCACCTTTAGAGGTGCTTCGAAACACTTTTTACGTAATTCCTACAACATCCAATCACCTTTAGAGGTGCTTCGAAGCACTTTTTACGTAATTCCTACAACATCCAATCACCTTTAGAGGTGCTTCGAAGCACTTTTTACGTAATTCCTACAACATCCAATCACCTTAAGAGGTGCTTCGAAACACTTTTTACGTAAGTCCTACAACATCCAATCACCTTTAGAGGTGCTTCGAAGCACTTTTTACGTAATTCCTACAACATCCAATCACCTTTAGAGGTGCTTCGAAACACTTTTTACGTAATTCCTACAACATCCAATCACCTTTAGAGGTGCTTCGAAGCACTTTTTACGTAATTCCTACAACATCCAATCACCTTTAGAGGTGCTTCGAAGCACTTTTTACGTAATTCCTACAACATCCAATCACCTTTAAAGGTGCTTCGAAGCACTTTTTACGTAATTCCTACAACATCCAATCACCTTTAGAGGTGCTTCGAAGCACTTTTTACGTAATTCCTACAACATCCAATCACCTTTAGAGGTGCTTCGAAGCACTTTTTACGTAATTCCTACAACATCCAATCACCTTTAGATGTGCTTCGAAGCACTTTTTACGTAATTCCTACAACATCCAATCACCTTTAGAGGTGCTTCGAAGCACTTTTTACGTAATTCCTACAACATCCAATCACCTTTAGAGGTGCTTCGAAGCACTATTTACGTAATTCCTACAACATCCAATCACCTTTAGAGGTGCTTCAAAGCACTTTTTACGTAATTCCTACAACATCCAATCACCTTTAGAGGTGCATCGAAACACTTTTTACGTAATTCCTACAACATCCAATCACCTTTAGAGGTGCATCGAAACACTTTTTACGTAATTCCTACAACATCCAATCACCTTTAGAGGTGCTTCGAAGCACTTTTACGTAAGATCTACAACATCCAATCACCTTTGGAGGTGCATCAAAACACTTTTTACGTAATTCCTACAACATCCAATCACCTTTAGAGGAGCTTCGAAACACTTTTTACGTAATTCCTACAACATCCAATCACCTTTAGAGGTGCTTCGAAACACTTTTTACGTAATTCCTACAACATCCACTCACCTTTGGAGGTGCATCGAAACACTTTTCACGTAATTCCTACAACATCCAATCACCTTTAGAGGTGCTTCGAAGCACTTTTACGAAAGTCCTACAACATCCAATCACCTTTAGAGGTGCTTCGAAGCACTTTTTACGTAATTCCTACAACATCCAATCACCTTTGGAGGTGCATCGAAACACTTTTTACGTAATTCCTACAACATCCAATCACCTTTAGAGGTGCTTCGAAGCACTATTTACGTAATTCCTACAACATCCAATCACCTTTAGAGGTGCTTCAAAGCACTTTTTACGTAATTCCTACAACATCCAATCACCTTTAGAGGTGCTTCGAAGCACTATTTACGTAATTCCTACAACATTCAATCACCTTTAGAGGTGCTTCGAAGCACTATTTACGTAATTCCTACATCATCCAATCACCTTTAGAGGTGCTTCGAAGCACTTTTACGTAAGTCCTACAACATCCAATCACCTTTGGAGGTGCATCAAAACACTTTTTACGTAATTCCTACAACATCCAATCACCTTTAGAGGTGCTTCGAAACACTTTTTACGTAATTCCTACAACATCCAATCACCTTTAGAGGTGCTTCGAAACACTTTTTACGTAATTCCTACAACATCCACTCACCTTTGGAGGTGCATCGAAACACTTTTTACGTAATTCCTACAACATCCAATCTCCTTTAGAGGTGCTTCGAAGCACTATTTACGTAATTCCTACAACATCCAATCACCTTTAGAGGGGCTTCGAAGCACTTTTTACGTAATTCCTACAACATCCAATCACCTTTGGAGGTGCATCAAAACACTTTTTACGTAATTCCTACAACATCCAATCACCTTTAGAGGTGCTTCGAAACACTTTTTACGTAATTCCTACAACATCCAATCACCTTTAGAGGTGCTTCGAAGCACTATTTACGTAATTCCTACAACATCCACTCACCTTTGGAGGTGCATCGAAACACTTTTTACATAATTCCTTCAACATCCAATCACCTTTAGAGGTGCTTCGAAGCACTTTTTACGTAATTCCTACAACATCCAATCACCTTTAGAGGTGCTTCGAAACACTTTTTACGTAATTCCTACAACATCCAATCACCTTTAGAGGTGCTTCGAAACACTTTTTACGTAATTCCTACAACATCCACTCACCTTTAGAGGTGCTTCGAAGCACTATTTACGTAATTCCTACAACATCCAATCACCTTTGGAGGTGCATCAAAACACTTTTTACGTAATTTCTACAACATCCAATCACCTTTAGAGGTGCATCGAAACACTTTTTACGTAATTCCCACAACATCCAATCACCTTTAGAGGTGCTTCGAAGCACTTTTACGAAAGTCCTACAACATCCAATCACCTTTAGAGGTGCTTCGAAGCACTTTTTACGTAATTCCTACAACATCCAATCACCTTTGGAGGTGCATCGAAACACTTTTTACGTAAATCCTACAACATCCAATCACCTTTAGAGGTGCTTCGAAGCACTATTTACGTAATTCCTACAACATCCAATCACCTTTAGAGGTGCTTCAAAGCACTTTTTACGTAATTCCTACAACATCCAATCACCTTTGGAGGTGCATCAAAACACTTTTTACGTAATTCCTACAACATCCAATCACCTTTGGAGGTGCATCTAAACACTTTTTACGTAATTCCTACAACATCAAATCACCTTTAGAGGTGCTTCGAAGCACTATTTACGTAATTCCTACAACATCCAATCCCCTTTGGAGGTGCTTCAAAGCACTTTTTACGTAATTCCTACAACATCCAATCACCTTTAGAGGTGCTTCGAAACACTTTTTACGTAATTCCTACAACATCCAATCACCTTTGGAGGTGCTTCAAAGCACTTTTTACGTAATTCCTACAACATCCAATCACCTTTGGAGGTGCTTCAAAGCACTTTTTACGTAATTCCTACAACATCCAATCACCTTTAGAGGTGCATCGAAACACTTTTTACATAATTCCTACAACATCCAATCACCTTTGGAGGTGCATCGAAACACTTTTTACGTAATTCCTACAACATCCAATCACCTTTAGAGGTGCTTCGAAAAACTTTTTACGTAATTCCTACAACATCCACTCACCTTTGGAGGTGCATCGAAACACTTTTTACATAATTCCTACAACATCCAATCACCTTTAGAGGTGCTTCGAAGCACTATTTACGTAATTCCTACAACATCCAATCACCTTTAGAGGTGCTTCGGAGCACTATTTACGTTATTCCTACAACATCCAATCACCTTTGGAGGTGCATCAAAACACTTTTTACGTAATTCCTACAACATCCAATCACCTTTGGAGGTGCATAGAAACACTTTTAACGTAATTCCTACAACATCCAATCACCTTTAGAGGTGCTTCGAAGCACTTTTACGAAAGTCCTACAACATCCAATCACCTTTAGAGGTGCTTCGAAACACTTTTTACGTAATTCCTACAACATCCAATCACCTTTAGAGGTGCTTCGAAGCACTTTTACGAAAGTCCTACAACATCCAATCACCTTTGGAGGTGCATCGAAACACTTTTTACGTAATTCCTACAACATCCAATCACCTTTGGAGGTGCATCAAAACAATTTTTACGTAATTCCTACAACATCCAATCACCTTTGGAGGTGCATAGAAACACTTTTTACGTACTTCCTACAACATCCAATCACCTTTGGAGGTGCATCAAAACACTTTTTACGTAATTCCTACAACATCCAATCACCTTTGGAGGTGCATAGAAACACATTTACGTAATACCTACAACATCCAATCACCTTTAGAGGTGCTTCGAAGCACTTTTACGAAAGTCCTACAACATCCAATCACCTTTGGAGGTGCATCGAAACACTTTTTACGTAATTCCTACAACATCCAATCACCTTTGGAGGTGCATCAAAACAATTTTTACGTAATTCCTACAACATCCAATCACCTTTGGAGGTGCATAGAAACACATTTACGTAATACCTACAACATCCAATCACCTTTAGAGGTGCTTCGAAGCACTTTTACGAAAGTCCTACAACATCCAATCACCTTTAGAGGTGCTTCGAAGCACTTTTACGAAAGTCCTACAACATCCAATCACCTTTGGAGGTGCATCGAAACACTTTTTACGTAATTCCTACAACATCCAATCACCTTTGGAGGTGCATCAAAACAATTTTTACGTAATTCCTACAACATCCAATCACCTTTGGAGGTGCATAGAAACACTTTTTACGTACTTCCTACAACATCCAATCACCTTTAGAGGTGCTTCGAAACACATTTACGTAATACCTACAACATCCAATCACCTTTAGAGGTGCTTCGAAGCACTTTTTACGTAATTCCTACAACATCCAATCACCTTTAGAGGTGCTTCGAAGCACTTTTTACGTAATTCCTACAACATCCAATCACATTTTGAGGTGCTTCGAAGCACTTTTTAACTAATTCCTACAACATCCAATCTCCTTTTGAGGTGCTTCGAAGCACTTTTTACGTAATTCCTACAACATCCAATAACCTTTAGAGGTGCTTCGAAGCACTTTTTACGTAATTCCTACAACATCCAATCACCTTTAGAGGTGCTTCGAAGCACTTTTTACGTAATTCCTACAACATCCAATAACCTTTAGAGGTGCTTCGAAGCACTTTTTACGTAATTCCTACAACATCCAATCACCTTTAGAGGTGCTTCGAAGCACTTTTTAGGTAATTCCTACAACATCCAATCTCCTTTAGAGGTGCTTCGAAGCACTTTTTACGTAATTCCTGCAACATCCAATCACCTTTGGAGGTGCTTCGAAGCACTTTTTACGTAATTCCTACAACATCCAATAACCTTTAGAGGTGCTTCGAAGCACTTTTTACGTAATTCCTACAACATCCAATCACTTTAATAGGTGCTTCGAAGCACTTTTTACGTAATTCCTGCAACATCCAATCACCTTTGGAGGTGCTTCGAAGCACTTTTTACGTAATTCCACAACATCCAATCACCTTTAGAGGTGCTACGAAGCACTTTTTACGTAATTCCTACAACATCCAATCACATTTTGAGGTGCTTCGAAGCACTTTTTACGTAATTCCTACAACATCCAATCTCCTTTAGAGGTGCTTCGAAGCACTTTTTACGTAATTCCTACAACATCCAATCACCTTTGGAGGTGCTTCGAAGCACTTTTTACGTAATTCCTACAACATCCAATAACCTTTAGAGGTGCTTCGAAGCACTTTTTACGTAATTCCTACAACATCCAATCACTTTAATAGGTGCTTCGAAGCACTTTTTACGTAATACCTACAACATCCAATCACCTTTAGAGGTGCTTCGAAGCACTTTTTACGTAACTCCTACAACATCCAATCACCTTTAAAGGTGCTTCGAAGCACTTTTTACGTAATTCCTACAACATCCAATCACTTTAATAGGTGCTTCGAAGCACTTTTTACGTAATACCTACAACATCCAATCACATTTTGAGGTGCTTCGAAGCACTTTTTACGTAATTCCTACAACATCCAATCACATTTTGAGGTGCTTCGAAGCACTTTTTACGTAATTCCTACAACATCCAATCACCTTTGGAGGTGCTACGAAGCACTTTTTACGTAATTCCTACAACATCCAATAACCTTTAGAGGTGCTTCGAAGCACTTTTTACGTAATTCCTATAACATCCAATCACTTTTAGAGGTGCTTCGAAGCACTTTTTACGTAATTCCTACAACATCCAATAACCTTTAGAGGTGCTTCGAAGCACTTTTTACGTAATTCCTACAACATCCAATCACCTTTGGAGGTGCTTCGAAGCACTTTTTAACTAATTCCTACAACATCCAATCTCCTTTAGAGGTGCTTCGAAGCACTTTTTACGTAATTCCTACAACATCCAATCACCTTTGGAGGTGCTTCGAAGCACTTTTTACGTAATTCCACAACATCCAATCACCTTTAGAGGTGCTACGAAGCACTTTTTACGTAATTCCTACAACATCCAATCACTTTAAGAGGTGCTTCGAAGCACTTTTTACGTAATTCCTGCAACATCCAATCACCTTTGGAGGTGCTTCGAAGCACTTTTTACGTAATTCCACAACATCCAATCACCTTTAGAGGTGCTACGAAGCACTTTTTACGTAATTCCTACAACATCCAATCACATTTTGAGGTGCTTCGAAGCACTTTTTACGTAATTCCTACAACATCCAATCTCCTTTAGAGGTGCTTCGAAGCACTTTTTACGTAATTCCTACAACATCCAATCACCTTTGGAGGTGCTTCGAAGCACTTTTTACGTAATTCCTACAACATCCAATAACCTTTAGAGGTGCTTCGAAGCACTTTTTACGTAATTCCTACAACATCCAATCACTATAAGAGGTGCTTCGAAGCACTTTTTACGTAATACCTACAACATCCAATCACCTTTAGAGGTGCTTCGAAGCACTTTTTACGTAACTCCTACAACATCCAATCACCTTTAAAGGTGCTTCGAAGCACTTTTTACGTAATTCCTACAACATCCAATCACCTTTAGAGGTGCTTCGAAGCACTTTTTACGTAATTCCTACAACATCCAATCACCTTTGGAGGTGCATCGAAACACTTTTTACGTAATTCCTACAACATCCAATCACCTTTAGAGGTGTGTCAAATTTTAATTTGATTGAATACCATAGACTGTTTTAGCGTATGCTAAAACTCACGTCTTTCCTCTCCGGTGGTTCGTTTTAGATAGAACGTTCGGTTTAGAAAGAACGTGAGTTCTCTTTATTTTCTCTCCGTTTAATTTACATGTATCGCCCTCTGCCGGCAAACCTGGCGCTGACGTTTGAACCCGTTAAAATGTTTAAATTTTTAACACTCCCCCCAGTGCGGCTACTGTTTTCTTATCGCACTTTCTATAGGTTCAACGTCAATAATTACTAGCTTCACAATTGGCCTTTCCAACTTTGTTCCTCGCGCGGTAACCACTACTGCTCGTCTTGTGACGCCGTCCTTCGATGGAATCAGGCTGTCCACTTTATCTGCTCCTCGGTTGCGTAACGATGGTATGCTACTGCTGCGTAACCGTCTTTCCCGGCATCTACGAAGGACATGTAGCTGAACTTGCATGCCGTCTATGAGAGTTTGACGACGGTAGCGGCGAGGAATCTTCACGCTTTCTCTACACGGGATCCCGCACAGCCATTCCTTCCATCTGCTGTCTTGTTCGTTGGGAATAGATTCGTCCCACCCGGTGTTTTCGCGCCATACCTCCTGCCAGATTACTTTTAAGAACATCCGGAAGCAAGCGATCAACCCAAGTGGATCATAAGTACTCATGAGGATTCTCAGAAGTTGTCGCTTGGTAGGTACGTGTTGTCCGTCGAGCAGTTCGCGATCACGGTTGGGCGCCTGTCGGAAACTGAAGGTATCGAGCTGTCTAACCCACCACATTCCTAGCGCCTTTTGCATGCTATTCGGTGGATCAGAGTTCATTTCTATCTGTTGCTCTATGTTGCCTTCAAAGCTTTCGACAATCTTGGACGAATTTGATAACCAGTTGTGGAGCTCGAACCCTCTTTGTTGATGGATATGTTGTACTTCGTTCGCTAGTTTAATGGCATCTTCTCGTTCAGTACTGGCCAAAGGGTCGTCGACGTAATGTTGCTCTTTAATGCATAATACAGCCTGTGGGTATTGTTCGGCAAGTATGTCGGCGTTGACGTTTTTTATGTATTGGGCGCAGCTTGGCGAACACGTAGCGCCGAAGGTCATCCTTGTCATAACAAATTCATCAACTTCACGGTCGCGGTCGCACCAGCGCCACAGGAAGCGTTGACTGTGTTCGTCTTCCTTCCTAATCACCACCTGATGGTACATTTCTCGTATATTAGCGACTATAGCGAATCGATATTCGCGAAATTTGTAGAGTACGGTGAGCAACGGTGTTAGGAGGTCTGGGCCAGTCAACAAGTTACTGTTCAACGATACGCCTCTTATAGTTGCTGCTGCATCCCACACGAGGCGCACCTTGATAGATTTGTTTGGGTTCACGACCGGAAATATCGGCAGGTACCATTTTCTACGGAAATTGTGAGTCGCCATTAGTTCTTCTCGAGACAGTTTTCGTACATACCCTTTCTGGATGTGTTCCTCGATTTTTTTGTTGACGGATCGCGCCAGTCCTTTTTCCTGTCGCATACATCGTTCCAGACTCTCCATTCTTCCCTTAGCCATTTTTCGATTGTCTGGTAACTGCACGCCATCCGATCGCCATAACAGTCCGGTTTCGTAGCGGTTGTCCGACAAGCGAGTCGTAATATTCAGCAACTGAAGGGCACGTTCGTCGTCCTTGGAGAGTGTCATCGCAGGCTGGCTAAAATTGTCGTTTTCAGTAAGAGAGTACTTACGCAACGCTTCTTCCAGCTTATTGTCGGCGATCTTCCAGGTACAAGTGTGAGCGTTCAACGACTGGGTCCTTATCCGAGATTGTGCCTCATGCAGCCCACAGACCAGCCATCCAAGTCGGGTTTTGGTAGCCACTGGTTGTCCCGGGCTTCCTTCGACTACTCGTAACGGGCAGGTCAGGTTGTAATTGTCCATACCGATGAGTACACGCCGTCTGGCATTGGAGTAACTCAGGATGTCAAGATCCCGAAGGTGGGCGTACGTTTTAGCAAACTCCTGGGCTGGAAAGGTTTGTGCCGAAAGTGCCAGGTCAGCTACTGTGTGCACCTTGGGCATAACGTAGCTCTTGCCGTTATCGCCAATGGCAGAGATCTTTAACGATACTGTGCGGGAGTGGGGCTCGTCCCGGGTTTGTTCACCGGTCCAGCTCAGGCATATAGGATCTTCGTAGCCTTCCAGGTTTAGCTCCTGCAGTAACGTGTGGTCCATGAGGGTTACCGATGAACCTTCGTCGAAGAGGGCGTACGACTCAATGGTTTTTCCGTTACCGTGCAGTTTTATTGGCATGTAGCGTAGGATGGCCTTTGACGTCGGCGTGGTATGTGCTGACACTGTGGCTTCGGTTCGGGGTTTCGCGGTATCATCGCAATGCAGTAACCGATGATGGTACCCGCGGCACCCGTTTTCGCCACACTTCTTCGTAATGTGGCATCTTCCACCGTGTTTCCACAGGCACAGTTTGCACATGTGTTTTCCGCGGACGAAGCTCCAGCGCCTATCCACCGTCAACGCGAGCAGTTTTTTGCATTCTGCGCCCGCTGGACATTCTGGCTCCTCACAAACTATGCAGAAACTATGTGACGTATGATCCGAATCTACGAATTGCGTGTTTACTGGTCGTGGCCTGGCTGATGGTTGATTTACGAACTGTGTCGGAGGTGTCACGCTCACGGCAGCTTGTGTTATAGTTTTCATCCATGCACCGAATTGGTCGAGGGTTACGGACCCCACCAGTGTACACCGGTACATACCCCACATCAGACGCAGGTTTGGAGGCAGACGTTCTACGAGTTCCGGCAGTAACGTGGCACGATACATTTGCTCCTGCAAGCCACTGGACTTTATGGTAGCACACAGCTCCTCAACCGCGATGCCGTAATCCACGATCGATTGCATTCGTTCCATTTTCGGTACCGGAGTTAGGCGAATTTGCTGGAGAATATTTTCGATGAGCACCTCTGGTCGTCCAAACAGGGTTTCGAGCGACTCCATAATTTCCTTCAGATTCTCTGGCTGATGCAACCGGCACTGCACTGCCTTCAGGGCCCTACCACTGAGGCATTCACCTAACCGCATCACATTTTCGTCATCCGTAAATCCGCACATTTTTGTCGTCGTGTCGAATCTGCATTTAAAGTTTCTCCACTCGTCCGGATTGCCCGAAAACGGTGGAAATTTGGCTGACACCACGTGTCGCGCGGCTAGCTGAGTCTTCGTTAGTTCATTATCGTAAAGAGATGGCTGCTCCGGGGTTGAGCAGGCACGAGGGGCCTTTGGGGTGCTTGATGCGCAAACTGTATGAGGCTGGCCTGTCGACGAGGAGAGCGTGGCCATTTTATTCGCAAAATCCCTCTGCTGGTCTCTCAGCAAATCTCGCAGTGCGTTTATCTCCCGTGTAATAGCGCCTACATCGGGGTTAACGGTCGCCTTCGCACTGGATGGCACACAACTGGGACAGTACCAATCTCTTTTTGCCAACTCGGCGTCCACACCAACACAGGTGAAATGAAACCACTTGCGACAGTCCTCGCATTGCACCATGTCCTCCGTCTGCTCTCCCCCGCACTTTGCGCACTTGTCTTCACTTACGGACGGCTCAATCATCTCGAAACTAATTTCAGGCACAACTCTCGATTCCGGGCTCCAAGTGGCGGATACGCGGCTACACTTAGGTTGTGACCTTGGTTTCAAAGGGATGCAGGCTTTTTACTCTGTTTCGGATCCCGGGCTTCAAGGGCGAGAACGGGGAACACTTCTCACGCAGGCACTTGCTCGCTGATCGACTCGTAGATGTGTCGCCCAAGCTCCGAAGTGGACGCGGGGCTTCCTATCACAATCGCGATGGCGGCAAGATTCGGATCCCGGGCTTCAAGGGCCAACGCGGGGATCACTTCTCACGCAGGCACTTGCTCGCTGATCGGCTCGTAGATGTGTCGCCCAAGCTCCGATGTGGACGCGGGGCTATGACACAATCGCGATGGCGGCAAGATTCGGATCCCGGGCTTCAAGGGCCAACGCGGGGATCACTTCTCACGCAGGCACTAGCTCGCTGATCGGCTCGTAGATGTGTCGCCCAAGCTCCGATGTGGACGTGGGGCTATGACACAATCGCGATGGCGGCAAGATTCGGATCCCGGGCTTCAAGGGCGAACGCGGGGATTTTCACTTATCGCACGGGCACTTGCTCGGATCCCAGGCTTCAGGGGCGAATGCGGGGATCTTCACTTCTCTAGCGAACGGCTGCTTTATCTATCTCAGCTAACGCAGTTTTACAGCGACAGTGTCGATACGAACCTGTGAGTTTTAGTGTCAAATTTTAATTTGATTGAATACCATAGACTGCTTTAGCGTATGCTAAAACTCACGTCTTTCCTCTCCGGTGGTTCGTTTTAGATAGAACGTTCGGTTCAGAAAGAACGTGAGTTCTCTTTATTTTCTCTCCGTTTAATTTACATGTATCGCCCTCTGCCGGCAAACCTGGCGCTGACGTTTGAACCCGTTAAAATGTTTAAATTTTTAACACTACTTTTTACGTTCTTCTAAGCAAAATTAAGAACCATCCAACATGCTCCGGACTACGTTTTTCTTTCTTTAACTAAAAACTTAATAAAAAAAACTTAGATCAATTCAACATGCTTCAGACCACGTTTTTTGTTTTTCCAAGCAAAGGTAAGCACCATCCACAATGCTCCATACTACTATCTACGTTCTTCCAAGCAAAATTAAGCTCCTTCTTCAATGCTCCATACTAATTTTGACGTTCTTCCAAGCAAAATTAGGAACCATCCAACATGCTCCGGACTACGTTTTTCTTTCTTTTACTAAAAACTTACAAAAAAAAACTTAGATCAATTCAACATGCTTCAGACCACGTTTTTTGTTCTTCCAAGCAAAATTAAGCACCATCCACAATGCTCCATACTACTATCTACGTTCTTCCAAGCAAAATTAAGCACCTTCTCCAATGCTCCATACTACTTTTTACGTTCTTCCAAGCAAAACTAAAAGCCATCCAACATGCTCCGGACTACGTTTTTCTTTCTTTAACTAAAAACTTAAAAAAAAAACTTAGATCAATTCAACATGCTTCAGACCACGTTTTTTGTTCTTCCAAGCAAAATTAAGCACCATCCACAATGCTCCATGCTACTATCTACGTTCTTCCAAGCAAAATTAAGCACCTTCTCCAATGCTCCATACTACTTTTTACGTTCTTCCAAGCAAAATTAAGAGCCATCCAACATGCTCCGGACTACGTTTATCTTTCTTTAACTAAAAACTTAAAAAAAAACTTAGATCAATTCAACATGCTTCAGACCACGTTTTTTGTTCTTCCAAGCAAAATTAAGCACCATCCACAATGCTCCATACTACTATCTACGTTCTTCCATGCAAAATTAAGCACCTTCTCCAATGCTCTAGACTACTTTTTACGTTCTTCCAAGCAAAATTAAGAGCCATCCAACATGCTCCGGACTACGTTTTTCTTTCTTTAACTAAAAACTTAAAAAAAAAACTTAGATCAATTCAACATGCTTCAGACCACGTTTTTTGTTCTTCCAAGCAAAATTAAGCACCATCCACAATGCTCCATACTACTATCTACGTTCTTCCAAGCAAAATTAAGCACCTTCTCCAATGCTCTAGACTACTTTTTAAGTTCTTCCAAGCAAAACAAAGAACCATCCAACATGCTCCGGACTACGTTTTTCTTTCTTTAACTAAAAACTATAAAAAAAAAAACTTAGATCAATTCAACATGCTTCAGACCACGTTTATTGTTCTTCCAAGCAAAGGCAAGCACCATCCACAATGCTCCATACTACTTTTTACGTTTTTCCAAGCAAAATTAAGCACCTTCTCCAATGCTCCATACTACTTTTAACGTTCTTTCTAGCAAAATGAAGCACCATCCAACATGCTCCGGACTACGTTTTTCTTTCTTTAACTAAAAACTTAAAAAAAAAAAACTTAGATCAATTCAACTTGCTTCAGACCACGTTTTTTATTTTTCCAAACAAAGGTAAGCACCATCCACAATGCTCCGGACTACTTCCTACGTTCTTCCAAGCAAAATTAAGCACCTTCTCCAATGCTCCATACTTCATTTTACGTTCTTCCAAGCAAAATTATGAACCATCCAACATGCTCCGGACTACGTTTTTCTTTCTTTAACTGAAAACTTAAAAAAAAAAATTAGATCAATTCAACATGCTTTAGACCACGTTTTTTGTTTTTCCAAGCAAAGGTAAGCACCATCCACAATGCTCCATACTACTTTTTACGTTCTTCCAAGCAAAATTAAGCACCTTCTCCAATGCTCTAGACTACTTTTTACGTTCTTCCAAGCTAAATTAAGAACCATCCAACATGCTCCGGACTACGTTTTTCTTTCTTTAACTAAAAACTTAAAAAAAAAAACTTAGATCAATTCAACATGCTTCAGACCACGTTTTTTGTTCTTCCAAGCAAAGGCAAGCACCATCCACAATGCTCCATACTACTTTTTACGTTTTTCCAAGCAAAATTAAGCACCTTCTCCAATGCTCTAGACTACTTTTTACGTTCTTCCAAGCAAAACAAAGAACCATCAAACATGCTCCGGACTACGTTTTTCTTTCTTTAACTAAAAACTTTAAAAAAAAAAAACTTAGATCAATTCAACATGCTTCAGACCACGTTTATTGTTCTTCCAAGCAAAGGCAAGCACCATCCACAATGCTCCATACTACTTTTTACGTTTTTCCAAGCAAAATTAAGCACCTTCTCCAATGCTCTAGACTACTTTTTACGTTCTTCCAAGCAAAATTAAGAGCCATCCAACATGCTCCGGACTACGTTTTTCTTTCTTTAACTAAAAACTTAAAAAAAAAACTTAGATCAATTCAACATGCTTCAGACCACGTTTTTTGTTCTTCCAAGCAAAATTAAGCACCATCCACAATGCTCCATACTACTATCTACGTTCTTCCAAGCAAAATTAAGCACCATCTCCAATGCTCCATACTACTTTTAACGTTCTTCCAAGCAAAATTAAGAGCCATCCAACATGCTCCGGACTACGTTTTTCTTTCTTTAACTAAAAACTGAAAAAACAAAACTTAGATCAATTCAACATGCTTCAGACCACGTTTATTGTTCTTCCAAGCAAAGGCAAGCACCATCCACAATGCTCCATACTACTATCTACGTTCTTCCAAGCAAAATTAAGCACCTTCTCCAATGCTCCATACTTCATTTTACGTTCTTCCAAGCAAAATTAAGCACCTTCTCCAATGCTCCATACTACTTTTAACGTTCTTTCTAGCAAAATGAAGCACCATCCAACATGCTCCGGACTACGTTTTTCTTTCTTTAACTAAAAACTTAAAAAAAAACTTAGATCAATTCAACATGCTTCAGACCACGTTTTTTGTTCTTCCAAGCAAAATTAAGCACCATCCACAATGCTCCATACTACTATCTACGTTCTTCCAAGCAAAATTAAGCACCTTCTCCAATGCTCCATACTACTTTTAACGTTCTTCCAAGCAAAATTAAGAGCCATCCAACATGCTCCGGACTACGTTTTTCTTTCTTTAACTAAAAACTGAAAAAAAAAAACTTAGATCAATTCAACATGCTTCAGACCACGTTTATTGTTCTTCCAAGCAAAGGCAAGCACCATCCACAATGCTCCATACTACTATCTACGTTCTTCCAAGCAAAATTAAGCACCTTCTCCAATGCTCCATACTTCATTTTACGTTCTTCCAAGCAAAATTAAGAACCATCCAACATGCTCCGGACTACGTTTTTCTTTCTTTAACTGAAAACTTAAAAAAAAAAATTAGATCAATTCAACATGCTTTAGACCACGTTTTTTGTTTTTCCAAGCAAAGGTAAGCACCATCCACCTTGCTCCATACTAATATCTACGTTTTTCCAAGCAAAATTAAGCACCTTCTCCAATGCTTCATACTACTTTTTACGTTCTTCCAAGCAAAATTAAGAACCATCCAACATGCTCCGGACTACGTTTTCTTTCCTTAACTAAAAACTTAAAAAAAAACTTAGATCAATTCAACATGCTTCAGACCACGTTTTTTGTTCTTCGATGCAAAGGTAAGCACCATCCACCTTGCTCCATACTAATATCTACGTTCTTCCAAGCAAAATTAAGCACCTTCTCCAATGCTCCATACTACTTTTAACGTTCTTTCAAGCAAAATTAAGAGCCATCCAACATGCTCCGGACTACGTTTTTCTTTCTTAAACTTAAAACTTAAAAAAAAACTTAGATCAATTCAACATGCTTCAGACCACGTTTTTTGTTCTTCGATGCAAAGGTAAGCACCATCCACCTTGCTCCATACTACTATCTACGTTCTTCCAAGCAAAATTAAGCACCTTCTCCAATGCTTCATACTACTTTTTACGTTCTTCCAAGCAAAATTAAGAGCCATCCAACATGCTCCGGACTACGTTTTTCTTTCTTTAACTAAAAACTTAAAAAAAAACTTAGATCAATTCAACATGCTTCAGACCACGTTTTTTGTTCTTCCAAGCAAAGGTAAGCACCATCCACCTTGCTCCATACTAATATCTACGTTCTTCCAAGCAAAATTAAGCACCTTCTCCATTGCTCCATACTACTTTTAACGTTCTTTCAAGCAAAATTAAGAGCCATCCAACATGCTCCGGACTACGTTTTTCTTTCTTTAACTAAAAACTTACAAAAAAAACTTAGATCAATTCAACATGCTTCAGACCACGTTTTTTGTTCTTCCAAGCAAAGGTAAGCACCATCCACCTTGCTCCATACTAATATCTACGTTCTTCCAAGCAAAATTAAGCACCTTCTCCATTGCTCCATACTACTTTTAACGTTCTTTCAAGCAAAATTAAGAGCCATCCAACATGCTCCGGACTACGTTTTTCTTTCTTTAACTAAAAACTTACAAAAAAAAACTTAGATCAATTCAACATGCTTCAGACCACGTTTTTTGTTCTTCCAAGCAAAGGTAAGCACCATCCACCTTGCTCCATACTAATATCTACGTTCTTCCAAGCAAAATTAAGCACCTTCTCCATTGCTCCATACTACTTTTAACGTTCTTTCAAGCAAAATTAAGAGCCATCCAACATGCTCCGGACTACGTTTTTCTTTCTTTAACTAAAAACTTACAAAAAAAAACTTAGATCAATTCAACATGCTTCAGACCACGTTTTTTGTTCTTCCAAGCAAAGGTAAGCACCATCCACCTTGCTCCATACTACTATCTATGTCTTCCAAGCAAAATTAAGCACCTTCTCCAATGCTCCATACTACTTTTAACGTTCTTTCAAGCAAAATTAAGAGCCATCCAACATGCTCCGGACTACGTTTTTCTTTCTTTAACTAAAAACTTACAAAAAAAACTTAGATCAATTCAACATGCTTCAGACCACGTTTTTTGTTCTTCCAAGCAAAGGTAAGCACCATCCACCTTGCTCCATACTAATATCTACGTTCTTCCAAGCAAAATTAAGCACCTTCTCCATTGCTCCATACTACTTTTAACGTTCTTTCAAGCAAAATTAAGAGCCATCCAACATGCTCCGGACTACGTTTTTCTTTCTTTAACTAAAAACTTACAAAAAAAACTTAGATCAATTCAACATGCTTCAGACCACGTTTTTTGTTCTTCGATGCAAAGGTAAGCACCATCCACCTTGCTCCATACTACTATCTACGTTCTTCCAAGCAAAATTAAGCACCTTCTCCAATGCTTCATACTACTTTTTACGTTCTTCCAAGCAAAATTAAGAGCCATCCAACATGCTCCGGACTACGTTTTTCTTTCTTTAACTAAAAACTTACAAAACAAACTTAGATCAATTCAACATGCTTCAGACCACGTTTTTTGTTCTTCCAAGCAAAGGTAAGCACCATCCACCTTGCTCCATACTAATATCTACGTTCTTCCAAGCAAAATTAAGCACCTTCTCCAATGCTTCATACTACTTTTAACGTTCTTTCAAGCAAAATTAAGAGCCATCCAACATGCTCCGGACTACGTTTTTCTTTCTTTAACTAAAAACTTACAAAAAAAACTTAGATCAATTCAACATGCTTCAGACCACGTTTTTTGTTCTTCCAAGCAAAGGTAAGCACCATCCACCTTGCTCCATACTAATATCTACGTTCTTCCAAGCAAAATTAAGCACCTTCTCCATTGCTCCATACTACTTTTAACGTTCTTTCAAGCAAAATTAAGAGCCATCCAACATGCTCCGGACTACGTTTTTCTTTCTTTAACTAAAAACTTACAAAAAAAAACTTAGATCAATTCAACATGCTTCAGACCACGTTTTTTGTTCTTCCAAGCAAAGGTAAGCACCATCCACCTTGCTCCATACTACTATCTATGTCTTCCAAGCAAAATTAAGCACCTTCTCCAATGCTCCATACTACTTTTAACGTTCTTTCAAGCAAAATTAAGAGCCATCCAACATGCTCCGGACTACGTTTTTCTTTCTTTAACTAAAAACTTACAAAAAAAACTTAGATCAATTCAACATGCTTCAGACCACGTTTTTTGTTCTTCCAAGCAAAGGTAAGCACCATCCACCTTGCTCCATACTAATATCTACGTTCTTCCAAGCAAAATTAAGCACCTTCTCCATTGCTCCATACTACTTTTAACGTTCTTTCAAGCAAAATTAAGAGCCATCCAACATGCTCCGGACTACGTTTTTCTTTCTTTAACTAAAAACTTACAAAAAAAAACTTAGATCAATTCAACATGCTTCAGACCACGTTTTTTGTTCTTCCAAGCAAAGGTAAGCACCATCCACCTTGCTCCATACTACTATCTATGTCTTCCAAGCAAAATTAAGCACCTTCTCCAATGCTCCATACTACTTTTAACGTTCTTTCAAGCAAAATTAAGAGCCATCCAACATGCTCCGGACTACGTTTTTCTTTCTTTAACTAAAAACTTACAAAAAAAAACTTAGATCAATTCAACATGCTTCAGACCACGTTTTTTGTTCTTCGATGCAAAGGTAAGCACCATCCACCTTGCTCCATACTACTATCTACGTTCTTCCAAGCAAAATTAAGCACCTTCTCCAATGCTTCATACTACTTTTTACGTTCTTCCAAGCAAAATTAAGAGCCATCCAACATGCTCCGGACTACGTTTTTCTTTCTTTAACTAAAAACTTAAAAAAAAACTTAGATCAATTCAACATGCTTCAGACCACGTTTTTTGTTCTTCGATGCAAAGGTAAGCACCATCCACCTTGCTCCATACTACTATCTACGTTCTTCCAAGCAAAATTAAGCACCTTCTCCATTGCTCCATACTACTTTTAACGTTCTTTCAAGCAAAATTAAGAGCCATCCAACATGCTCCGGACTACGTTTTTCTTTCTTTAACTAAAAACTTACAAAAAAAACTTAGATCAATTCAACATGCTTCAGACCACGTTTTTTGTTCTTCCAAGCAAAGGTAAGCACCATCCACCTTGCTCCATACTAATATCTACGTTCTTCCAAGCAAAATTAAGCACCTTCTCCAATGCTTCATACTACTTTTTACGTTCTTCCAAGCAAAATTAAGAGCCATCCAACATGCTCCGGACTACGTTTTTCTTTCTTTAACTAAAAACTTACAAAAAAAAACTTAGATCAATTCAACATGCTTCAGACCACGTTTTTTGTTCTTCCAAGCAAAGGTAAGCACCATCCACCTTGCTCCATACTAATATCTACGTTCTTCCAAGCAAAATTAAGCACCTTCTCCATTGCTCCATACTACTTTTAACGTTCTTTCAAGCAAAATTAAGAGCCATCCAACATGCTCCGGACTACGTTTTTCTTTCTTTAACTAAAAACTTACAAAAAAAAACTTAGATCAATTCAACATGCTTCAGACCACGTTTTTTGTTCTTCCAAGCAAAGGTAAGCACCATCCACCTTGCTCCATACTACTATCTATGTCTTCCAAGCAAAATTAAGCACCTTCTCCAATGCTCCATACTACTTTTTACGTTCTTCAAAGCAAAATTAAGAACCATCCAACATGCTCCGGACTACGTTTTTCTTTCTTTAACTAAAAACTTACAAAAAAAACTTAGATCAATTCAACATGCTTCAGACCACGTTTTTTGTTCTTCCAAGCAAAGGTAAGCACCATCCACCTTGCTCCATACTAATATCTACGTTCTTCCAAGCAAAATTAAGCACCTTCTCCATTGCTCCATACTACTTTTAACGTTCTTTCATGCAAAATTAAGAGCCATCCAACATGCTCCGGACTACGTTTTTCTTTCTTTAACTAAAAACTTACAAAAAAAAACTTAGATCAATTCAACATGCTTCAGACCACGTTTTTTGTTCTTCGATGCAAAGGTAAGCACCATCCACCTTGCTCCATACTACTATCTACGTTCTTCCAAGCAAAATTAAGCACCTTCTCCAATGCTCCATACTACTTTTAACGTTCTTTCATGCAAAATTAAGAGCCATCCAACATGCTCCGGACTACGTTTTTCTTTCTTTAACTAAAAACTTAAAAAAAAACTTAGATCAATTCAACATGCTTCAGACCACGTTTTTTGTTCTTCCAAGCAAAGGTAAGCACCATCCACCTTGCTCCATACTACTATCTATGTTTTCCAAGCAAAATTAAGCACCTTCTCCAATGCTCTATACTACTTTTAACGTTCTTTCAAGCAAAATTAAGAGCCATCCAACATGCTCCGGACTACGTTTTTCTTTCTTTAACTAAAAACTTACAAAAAAAACTTAGATCAATTCAACATGCTTCAGACCACGTTTTTTGTTCTTCCAAGCAAAGGTAAGCACCATCCACCTTGCTCCATACTACTATCTATGTCTTCCAAGCAAAATTAAGCACCTTCTCCAATGCTCCATACTACTTTTTACGTTCTTCAAAGCAAAATTAAGAACCATCCAACATGCTCCGGACTACGTTTTTCTTTCTTTAACTAAAAACTTACAAAAAAAACTTAGATCAATTCAACATGCTTCAGACCACGTTTTTTGTTCTTCCAAGCAAAGGTAAGCACCATCCACCTTGCTCCATACTAATATCTACGTTCTTCCAAGCAAAATTAAGCACCTTCTCCATTGCTCCATACTACTTTTAACGTTCTTTCATGCAAAATTAAGAGCCATCCAACATGCTCCGGACTACGTTTTTCTTTCTTTAACTAAAAACTTACAAAAAAAAACTTAGATCAATTCAACATGCTTCAGACCACGTTTTTTGTTCTTCGATGCAAAGGTAAGCACCATCCACCTTGCTCCATACTACTATCTACGTTCTTCCAAGCAAAATTAAGCACCTTCTCCAATGCTCCATACTACTTTTAACGTTCTTTCATGCAAAATTAAGAGCCATCCAACATGCTCCGGACTACGTTTTTCTTTCTTTAACTAAAAACTTACCAAAAAAACTTAGATCAATTCAACATGCTTCAGACCACGTTTTTTGTTCTTCCAAGCAAAGGTAAGCACCATCCACCTTGCTCCATACTAATATCTACGTTCTTCCAAGCAAAATTAAGCACCTTCTCCAATGCTCCATACTACTTTTAACGTTCTTTCAAGCAAAATTAAGAGCCATTCAACATGCTCCGGACTACGTTTTTCTTTCTTAAACTAAAAACTTAAAAAAAAACTTAGATCAATTCAACATGCTTCAGACCACGTTTTTTGTTCTACGATGCAAAGGTAAGCACCATCCACCTTGCTCCATACTACTATCTACGTTCTTCCAAGCAAAATTAAGCACCTTCTCCAATGCTTCATACTACTTTTTACGTTCTTCCAAGCAAAATTAAGAGCCATCCAACATGCTCGGGACTACGTTTTTCTTTCTTTAACTAAAAACTTACAAAAAAAACTTAGATCAATTCAACATGCTTCAGACCACGTTTTTTGTTCTTCCAAGCAAAGATAAGCACCATCCACCTTGCTCCATACTAATATCTACGTTCTTCCAAGCAAAATTAAGCACCTTCTCCAATGCTCCATACTACTTTTAACGTTCTTTCAAGCAAAATTAAGAGCCATCCAACATGCTCCGGACTACGTTTTTCTTTCTTTAACTAAAAACTTACAAAAAAAACTTAGATCAATTCAACATGCATCAGACCACGTTTTTTGTTCTTCCAAGCAAAGGTAAGCACCATCCACCTTGCTCCATACTAATATCTACGTTCTTCTAAGCAAAATTAAGCACCTTCTCCAATGCTCCATACTACTTTTAACGTTCTTTCAAGCAAAATTAAGAGCCATCCAACATGCTCCGGACTACGTTTTTCTTTCTTTAACTAAAAACTTACAAAAAAAACTTAGATCAATTCAACATGCTTCAGACCACGTTTTTTGTTCTTCAAAGCAAAGGTAAGCACCATCCACCTTGCTCCATACAAATATCTACGTTCTTCCAAGCAAAATTAAGCACCTTCTCCAATGCTCCATACTACTTTTAACGTTCTTTCATGCAAAATTAAGAGCCATCCAACATGCTCCGGACTACGTTTTTCTTTCTTTAACTAAAAACTTAAAAAAAAACTAAGATCAATTCAACATGCTACAGACCACGTTTTTTGTTCTTCGATGCCAAGGTAAGCACCATCCACCTTGCTCCATACTACTATCTACGTTTTTCCAAGCAAAATTAAGCACCTTCTCCAATGCTTCATACTACTTTTTACGTTCTTCCAAGCAAAATTAAGAACCATCCAACATGCTCCAGACTACGTTTTTCTTTCTTTAACTAAAAACTTACAAAAAAAACTTAGATCAATTCAACATGCTTCAGACCACGTTTTTTGTTCTTCCAAGCAAAGGTAAGCACCATCCACCTTGCTCCATACTACTATCTATGTCTTCCAAGCAAAATTAAGCACCTTCTCCAATGCTCCATACTACTTTTAACGTTCTTTCAAGCAAAATTAAGAGCCATCCAACATGCTCCGGACTACGTTTTTCTTTCTTTAACTAAAAACTTACAAAAAAAAACTTAGATCAATTCAACATGCTTCAGACCACGTTTTTTGTTCTTCCAAGCAAAGGTAAGCACCATCCACCTTGCTCCATACTAATATCTACGTTCTTCCAAGCAAAATTAAGCACCTTCTCCAATGCTCCATACTACTTTTAACGTTCTTTCAAGCAAAATTAAGAGCCATCCAACATGCTCCGGACTACGTTTTTCTTTCTTTAACTAAAAACTTACAAAAAAAACTTAGATCAATTCAACATGCTTCAGACCACGTTTTTTGTTCTTCCAAGCAAAGATAAGCACCATCCACCTTGCTCCATACTAATATCTACGTTCTTCCAAGCAAAATTAAGCACCTTCTCCAATGCTCCATACTACTTTTAACGTTCTTTCAAGCAAAATTAAGAGCCATCCAACATGCTCCGGACTACGTTTTTCTTTCTTTAACTAAAAACTTACAAAAAAAACTTAGATCAATTCAACATGCTTCAGACCACGTTTTTTGTTCTTCCAAGCAAAGGTAAGCACCATCCACCTTGCTCCATACTAATATCTACGTTCTTCCAAGCAAAATTAAGCACCTTCTCCAATGCTCCATACTACTTTTAACGTTCTTTCATGCAAAATTAAGAGCCATCCAACATGCTCCGGACTACGTTTTTCTTTCTTTAACTAAAAACTTAAAAAAAAACTAAGATCAATTCAACATGCTTCAGACCACGTTTTTTGTTCTTCGATGCAAAGGTAAGCACCATCCACCTTGCTCCATACTACTATCTACGTTTTTCCAAGCAAAATTAAGCACCTTCTCCAATGCTTCATACTACTTTTTACGTTCTTCCAAGCAAAATTAAGAACCATCCAACATGCTCCGGACTACGTTTTTCTTTCTTTAACTAAAAACTTAAAAAAAAACTTAGATCAATTAAACAAGCTTCAGACCACGTTTTTTGTTCTTCCAAGCAAAGGTAAGCACCATCCACAATGCTCCATACTACTTTTTACGTTCTTCCAAGCAAAATTAAGCACCTTCTCCAATGCTCCATACTACTTTTTACGTTCTTCCGAGCAAAATTAAGAACCATCCAACATGCTCCGGACTACGTTTTTCTTTCTTTAACTAAAAACTTAAAAAAAACTTAAATCAATTCAACATGCTTCAGACCACGTTTTTTGTTCTTCCAAGCAAAGGTAAGCACCATTCACATTGCTCCATACTACTATCTACGTTCTTCCAAGCAAAATTAAGCACCTTCTCCAATGCTCCATACTACTTTTAACGTTCTTTCAAGCAAAATTAAGAGCCATCCAACATGCTCCGGACTACGTTTTTCTTTCTTTAACTAAAAACTTACAAAAAAAACTTAGATCAATTCAACATGCTTCAGACCACGTTTTTTGTTCTTCCAAGCAAAGATAAGCACCATCCACCTTGCTCCATACTAATATCTACGTTCTTCCAAGCAAAATTAAGCACCTTCTCCAATGCTCCATACTACTTTTAACGTTCTTTCAAGCAAAATTAAGAGCCATCCAACATGCTCCGGACTACGTTTTTCTTTCTTTAACTAAAAACTTACAAAAAAAACTTAGATCAATTCAACATGCTTCAGACCACGTTTTTTGTTCTTCCAAGCAAAGGTAAGCACCATCCACCTTGCTCCATACTAATATCTACGTTCTTCCAAGCAAAATTAAGCACCTTCTCCAATGCTCCATACTACTTTTTACGTTCTTCAAAGCAAAATTAAGAACCATCCAACATGCTCCGGACTACGTTTTTCTTTCTTTAACTAAAAACTTACAAAAAAAAACTTAGATCAATTCAACATGCTTCAGACCACGTTTTTTGTTCTTCCAAGCAAAGGTAAGCACCATCCACCTTGCTCCATACTAATATCTACGTTCTTCTAAGCAAAATTAAGCACCTTCTCCAATGCTCCATACTACTTTTAACGTTCTTTCAAGCAAAATTAAGAGCCATCCAACATGCTCCGGACTACGTTTTTCTTTCTTTAACTAAAAACTTACAAAAAAAACTTAGATCAATTCAACATGCTTCAGACCACGTTTTTTGTTCTTCAAAGCAAAGGTAAGCACCATCCACCTTGCTCCATACAAATATCTACGTTCTTCCAAGCAAAATTAAGCACCTTCTCCAATGCTCCATACTACTTTTAACGTTCTTTCATGCAAAATTAAGAGCCATCCAACATGCTCCGGACTACGTTTTTCTTTCTTTAACTAAAAACTTAAAAAAAAACTAAGATCAATTCAACATGCTTCAGACCACGTTTTTTGTTCTTCGATGCAAAGGTAAGCACCATCCACCTTGCTCCATACTACTATCTACGTTTTTCCAAGCAAAATTAAGCACCTTCTCCAATGCTTCATACTACTTTTTACGTTCTTCCAAGCAAAATTAAGAACCATCCAACATGCTCCGGACTACGTTTTTCTTTCTTTAACTAAAAACTTAAAAAAAAACTTAGATCAATTAAACAAGCTTCAGACCACGTTTTTTGTTCTTCCAAGCAAAGGTAAGCACCATCCACAATGCTCCATACTACTTTTTACGTTCTTCCAAGCAAAATTAAGCACCTTCTCCAATGCTCCATACTACTTTTTACGTTCTTCCGAGCAAAATTAAGAACCATCCAACATGCTCCGGACTACGTTTTTCTTTCTTTAACTAAAAACTTAAAAAAAACTTAAATCAATTCAACATGCTTCAGACCACGTTTTTTGTTCTTCCAAGCAAAGGTAAGCACCATTCACATTGCTCCATACTACTATCTACGTTCTTCCAAGCAAAATTAAGCACCTTCTCCAATGCTCCATACTACTTTTAACGTTCTTTCAAGCAAAATTAAGAGCCATCCAACATGCTCCGGACTACGTTTTTCTTTCTTTAACTAAAAACTTACAAAAAAAACTTAGATCAATTCAACATGCTTCAGACCACGTTTTTTGTTCTTCCAAGCAAAGATAAGCACCATCCACCTTGCTCCATACTAATATCTACGTTCTTCCAAGCAAAATTAAGCACCTTCTCCAATGCTCCATACTACTTTTAACGTTCTTTCAAGCAAAATTAAGAGCCATCCAACATGCTCCGGACTACGTTTTTCTTTCTTTAACTAAAAACTTACAAAAAAAAACTTAGATCAATTCAACATGCTTCAGACCACGTTTTTTGTTCTTCCAAGCAAAGGTAAGCACCATCCACCTTGCTCCATACTAATATCTACGTTCTTCCAAGCAAAATTAAGCACCTTCTCCAATGCTCCATACTACTTTTTACGTTCTTCAAAGCAAAATTAAGAACCATCCAACATGCTCCGGACTACGTTTTTCTTTCTTTAACTAAAAACTTACAAAAAAAACTTAGATCAATTCAACATGCTTCAGACCACGTTTTTTGTTCTTCCAAGCAAAGGTAAGCACCATCCACCTTGCTCCATACTAATATCTACGTTCTTCTAAGCAAAATTAAGCACCTTCTCCAATGCTCCATACTACTTTTAACGTTCTTTCAAGCAAAATTAAGAGCCATCCAACATGCTCCGGACTACGTTTTTCTTTCTTTAACTAAAAACTTACAAAAAAAACTTAGATCAATTCAACATGCTTCAGACCACGTTTTTTGTTCTTCAAAGCAAAGGTAAGCACCATCCACCTTGCTCCATACAAATATCTACGTTCTTCCAAGCAAAATTAAGCACCTTCTCCAATGCTCCATACTACTTTTAACGTTCTTTCATGCAAAATTAAGAGCCATCCAACATGCTCCGGACTACGTTTTTCTTTCTTTAACTAAAAACTTAAAAAAAAACTAAGATCAATTCAACATGCTTCAGACCACGTTTTTTGTTCTTCGATGCAAAGGTAAGCACCATCCACCTTGCTCCATACTACTATCTACGTTTTTCCAAGCAAAATTAAGCACCTTCTCCAATGCTTCATACTACTTTTTACGTTCTTCCAAGCAAAATTAAGAACCATCCAACATGCTCCGGACTACGTTTTTCTTTCTTTAACTAAAAACTTAAAAAAAAACTTAGATCAATTAAACAAGCTTCAGACCACGTTTTTTGTTCTTCCAAGCAAAGGTAAGCACCATCCACAATGCTCCATACTACTTTTTACGTTCTTCCAAGCAAAATTAAGCACCTTCTCCAATGCTCCATACTACTTTTTACGTTCTTCCGAGCAAAATTAAGAACCATCCAACATGCTCCGGACTACGTTTTTCTTTCTTTAACTAAAAACTTAAAAAAAACTTAAATCAATTCAACATGCTTCAGACCACGTTTTTTGTTCTTCCAAGCAAAGGTAAGCACCATTCACATTGCTCCATACTACTATCTACGTTCTTCCAAGCAAAATTAAGCACCTTCTCCAATGCTCCATACTACTTTTAACGTTCTTTCAAGCAAAATTAAGAGCCATCCAACATGCTCCGGACTACGTTTTTCTTTCTTTAACTAAAAACTTACAAAAAAAACTTAGATCAATTCAACATGCTTCAGACCACGTTTTTTGTTCTTCCAAGCAAAGATAAGCACCATCCACCTTGCTCCATTCTAATATCTACGTTCTTCCAAGCAAAATTAAGCACCTTCTCCAATGCTCCATACTACTTTTAACGTTCTTTCAAGCAAAATTAAGAGCCATCCAACATGCTCCGGACTACGTTTTTCTTTCTTTAACTAAAAACTTACAAAAAAAACTTAGATCAATTCAACATGCTTCAGACCACGTTTTTTGTTCTTCCAAGCAAAGGTAAGCACCATCCACCTTGCTCCATACTAATATCTACGTTCTTCCAAGCAAAATTAAGCACCTTCTCCAATGCTCCATACTACTTTTAACGTTCTTTCAAGCAAAATTAAGAGCCATCCAACATGCTCCGGACTACGTTTTTCTTTCTTTAACTAAAAACTTACAAAAAAAACTTAGATCAATTCAACATGCTTCAGACCACGTTTTTTGTTCTTCCAAGCAAAGGTAAGCACCATCCACCTTGCTCCATACTAATATCTACGTTCTTCTAAGCAAAATTAAGCACCTTCTCCAATGCTCCATACTACTTTTAACGTTCTTTCAAGCAAAATTAAGAGCCATCCAACATGCTCCGGACTACGTTTTTCTTTCTTTAACTAAAAACTTACAAAAAAAACTTAGATCAATTCAACATGCTTCAGACCACGTTTTTTGTTCTTCAAAGCAAAGGTAAGCACCATCCACCTTGCTCCATACAAATATCTACGTTCTTCCAAGCAAAATTAAGCACCTTCTCCAATGCTCCATACTACTTTTAACGTTCTTTCATGCAAAATTAAGAGCCATCCAACATGCTCCGGACTACGTTTTTCTTTCTTTAACTAAAAACTTACAAAAAAAAACTTAGATCAATTCAACATGCTTCAGACCACGTTTTTTGTTCTTCCAAGCAAAGGTAAGCACCATCCACCTTGCTCCATACTACTATCTACGTTTTTTCAAGCAAAATTAAGCACCTTCTCCAATGCTTCATACTACTTTTTACGTTCTTCCAAGCAAAATTAAGAACCATCCAACATGCTCCGGACTACGTTTTTCTTTCTTTAACTAAAAACTTAAAAAAAAACTTAGATCAATTAAACAAGCTTCAGACCACGTTTTTTGTTCTTCCAAGCAAAGGTAAGCACCATCCACAATGCTCCATACTACTTTTTACGTTCTTCCAAGCAAAATTAAGCACCTTCTCCAATGCTCCATACTACTTTTTACGTTCTTCCGAGCAAAATTAAGAACCATCCAACATGCTCCGGACTACGTTTTTCTTTCTTTAACTAAAAACTTACAAAAAAAACTTAGATCAATTCAACATGCTTCAGACCACGTTTTTTGTTCTTCCAAGCAAAGGTAAGCACCATCCACCTTGCTCCATACTACTATCTATGTCTTCCAAGCAAAATTAAGCACCTTCTCCAATGCTCCATACTACTTTTAACGTTCTTTCAAGCAAAATTAAGAGCCATCCAACATGCTCCGGACTACGTTTTTCTTTCTTTAACTAAAAACTTACAAAAAAAACTTAGATCAATTCAACATGCTTCAGACCACGTTTTTGTTCTTCCAAGCAAAGATAAGCACCATCCACCTTGCTCCATACTAATATCTACGTTCTTCCAAGCAAAATTAAGCACCTTCTCCAATGCTCCATACTACTTTTAACGTTCTTTCAAGCAAAATTAAGAGCCATCCAACATGCTCCGGACTACGTTTTTCTTTCTTTAACTAAAAACTTTCAAAAAAAAACTTAGATCAATTCAACATGCTTCAGACCACGTTTTTTGTTCTTCCAAGCAAAGGTAAGCACCATCCACCTTGCTCCATACTAATATCTACGTTCTTCCAAGCAAAATTAAGCACCTTCTCCAATGCTCCATACTACTTTTAACGTTCTTTCAAGCAAAATAAGAGCCATCCAACATGCTCCGGACTACGTTTTTCTTTCTTTAACTAAAAACTTACAAAAAAAAACTTAGATCAATTCAACATGCTTCAGACCACGTTTTTTGTTCTTCCAAGCAAAGGTAAGCACCATCCACCTTGCTCCATACTAATATCTACGTTCTTCCAAGCAAAATTAAGCACCTTCTCCAATGCTCCATACTACTTTTAACGTTCTTTCAAGCAAAATTAAGAGCCATCCAACATGCTCCGGACTACGTTTTTCTTTCTTTAACTAAAAACTTAAAAAAAAACTTAGATCAATTCAACATGCTTCAGACCACGTTTTTTGTTCTTCCAAGCAAAGGTAAGCACCATCCACAATGCTCCATACTACTATCTACGTACTTCCTAGCAAAATTAAGCACCATCTCCAATGCTCCATACTACTTTTTACGTTCTTCCAAGCAAAATTAAGCACCTTCTCCAATGCTCCATACTACTTTTTACGTTCTTCCGAGCAAAATTAAGAACCATCCAACATGCTCCGGACTACGTTTTTCTTTCTTTAACTAAAAACTTAAAAAAAAACTTAAATCAATTCAACATGCTTCAGACCACGTTTTTTGTTCTTCCAAGCAAAGGTAAGCACCATTCACATTGCTCCATACTACTATCTACGTTCTTCCAAGCAAAATTAAGCACCTTCACTAATGCTCCATACTACTTTTAACGTTCTTTCAAGCAAAAATAAGAACCATCCAACATGCTCCGGACTACGTTTTTCTTTCTTTAACTAAAAACTTAAAAAAAAACTTAAATCAATTCAACATGCTTCAGACCACGTTTTTTGTTCTTCCAAGCAAAGGTAAGCACCATTCACATTGCTCCATACTACTATCTACGTTTTTCCAAGCAAAATTAAGCACCTTCTCCAATGCTTCATACTACTTTTTACGTTCTTCCAAGCAAAATTAAGAACCATCCAACATGCTCCGGACTACGTTTTTCTTTCTTTAACTAAAAACTTAAAAAAAAACTTAGATCAATTCAACATGCTTCAGACCACGTTTTTTGTTCTTCGATGCAAAGGTAAGCACCATTCACATTGCTCCATACTACTATCAACGTTCTTCCAAGCAAAATTAAGCACCTTCTCCAATGATCCATACTACTTTTAACGTTCTTTCAAGCAAAATTAAGAGCCATCCAACATGCTCCGGACTACGTTTTTCTTTCTTTTACTAAAAACATAAAAAAAAACATAGATCAATTCAACATGCTTCAGACCACGTTTTTTGTTCTTCGATGCAAAGGTAAGCACCATCCACAATGCTCCATACTACTGTCTACGTTCTTCCAAGCAAAATTAAGCACCTTCTCCAATGCTCCATACTACTTTTAACGTTCTTTCAAGCAAAATTAAGAGCCATCCAACATGCTCCGGACTACGTTTTTCTTTCTTTTACTAAAAACATAAAAAAAAAACATAGATCAATTCAACATGCTTCAGACCACGTTTTTTGTTCTTCGATGCAAAGGTAAGCACCATCCACCTTGCTCCATACTACTATCTACGTTCTTCCAAGCAAAATTAAGCACCTTCTCCAATGCTTCATACTACTTTTTACGTTCTTCCAAGCAAAATTAAGAACCATCCAACCTGCTCTGGACTACGTTTTTCTTTCTTTAATTAAAAACTTAAATAAAAAAAAAAACTTAGATCAATTCAACATGCTTCAGACCACGTTTTTTGTTCTACGATGCAAAGGTAAGCACCATCCACCTTGCTCCATACTACTATCTACGTTCTTCCAAGCAAAATTAAGCACCTTCTCCAATGCTTCATACTACTTTTTACGTTCTTCCAAGCAAAATTAAGAGCCATCCAACATGCTCCGGACTACGTTTTTCTTTCTTTAACTAAAAACTTAAAAAAAAACTTAGATCAATTCAACATGCTTCAGACCACGTTTTTTGTTCTTCCAAGCAAAGGTAAGCACCATCCACAATGCTCCATACTACTATCTACGTACTTCCTAGCAAAATTAAGCACCATCTCCAATGCTCCATACTACTTTTTACGTTCTTCCAAGCAAAATTAAGCACCTTCTCCAATGCTCCATACTACTTTTTACGTTCTTCCGAGCAAAATTAAGAACCATCCAACATGCTCCGGACTACGTTTTTCTTTCTTTAACTAAAAACTTAAAAAAAAACTTAAATCAATTCAACATGCTTCAGACCACGTTTTTTGTTCTTCCAAGCAAAGGTAAGCACCATTCACATTGCTCCATACTACTATCTACGTTCTTCCAAGCAAAATTAAGCACCTTCACCAATGCTCCATACTACTTTTAACGTTCTTTCAAGCAAAATTAAGAACCATCCAACATGCTCCGGACTACGTTTTTCTTTCTTTAACTAAAAACTTACAAAAAAAACTTAGATCAATTCAACATGCTTCAGACCATGTTTTTTGTTCTTCGATGCAAAGGTAAGCTTCATCCACCTTGCTCCATACTACTATCTACGTTTTTCCAAGCAAAATTAAGCACCTTCTCCAATGCTTCATACTACTTTTTACGTTCTTCAAAGTAAAATTAGGAACCATCCAACATGCTCCGGACTACGTTTTTCTTTCTTTAACTAAAAACTTAAAAAAAAAACTTAGATCAATTCAACATGCTTCAGACCACGTTTTTTGTTCTTCCAAGCAAAGGTAAGCACCATCCACAATGCTCCATACTACTGTCTACGTTCTTCCAAGCAAAATTAAGCACCTTCTCCAATGCTCCATACTACTTTTAACGTTCTTTCAAGCAAAATTAAGAGCCATCCAACATGCTCCGGACTACGTTTTTCTTTCTTTTACTAAAAACATAAAAAAAAACATAGATCAATTCAACATGCTTCAGACCACGTTTTTTGTTCTTCGATGCAAAGGTAAGCACCATCCACAATGCTCCATACTACTGTCTACGTTCTTCCAAGCAAAATTAAGCACCTTCTCCAATGCTCCATACTACTTTTAACGTTCTTTCAAGCAAAATTAAGAGCCATCCAACATGCTCCGGACTACGTTTTTCTTTCTTTTACTAAAAACATAAAAAAAAAAACATAGATCAATTCAACATGCTTCAGACCACGTTTTTTGTTCTTCGATGCAAAGGTAAGCACCATCCACCTTGCTCCATACTACTATCTACGTTCTTCCAAGCAAAATTAAGCACCTTCTCCAATGCTTCATACTACTTTTTACGTTCTTCCAAGCAAAATTAAGAACCATCCAACCTGCTCTGGACTACGTTTTTCTTTCTTTAATTAAAAACTTAAATAAAAAAAAAACTTAGATCAATTCAACATGCTTCAGACCACGTTTTTTGTTCTTCCAAGCAAAGGTAAGCACCATCCACAATGCTTCATACTACTTTTTACGTTCTTCCAAGCAAAATTAAGCACCTTCTCAAATGCTCCATACTACTTTTTACGTTCTTCCAAGCAAAATTAAGAACCATCCAACCTGCTCTGGACTACGTTTTTCTTTCTTTAATTAAAAACTTAAATAAAAAAAAAAACTTAGATCAATTCAACATGCTTCAGACCACGTTTTTTGTTCTTCGATGCAAAGGTAAGCACCATCCACCTTGCTCCATACTACTATCTACGTTCTTCCAAGCAAAATTAAGCACCTTCTCCAATGCTTCATACTACTTTTTACGTTCTTCCAAGCAAAATTAAGAGCCATCCAACATGCTCCGGACTACGTTTTTCTTTCTTTAACTAAAAACTTAAAAAAAAAACTTAGATCAATTCAACATGCTTCAGACCACGTTTTTTGTTCTTCCAAGCAAAGGTAAGCACCATCCACAATGCTCCATACTACTGTCTACGTTCTTCCAAGCAAAATTAAGCACCTTCTCCAATGCTCCATACTACTTTTAACGTTCTTTCAAGCAAAATTAAGAGCCATCACAAATGCTCCGGACTACGTTTTTCCTTCTTTTACTAAAAACATAAAAAAAAAACATAGATCAATTCAACATGCTTCAGACCACGTTTTTTGTTCTTCGATGCAAAGGTAAGCTTCATCCACCTTGCTCCATACTACTATCTACGTTGTTCCAAGCAAAATTAAGCACCTTCTCCAATGCTCCATACTACTTTTAACGTTCTTTCAAGCAAAATTAAGAACCATCCAACATGCTCCGGACTACGTTTTCCTTTCTTTAATTAAAAACTTACAAAAAAAAACTTAGATCAATTAAACTTGCTTCAGACCACGTTTTTTGTTCTTCCAAGCAAAGGTAAGCACCATCCACAATGCTCCATACTACTATCTACGTTCTTCCAAGCAAAATTAAGCACCTTCTCAAATGCTCCATACTACTTTTTACGTTCTTCCAAGCAAAATAAAGAACCATCCAACATGCTCCGGACTACGTTTTCCTTTCTTTAACTAAAAACTTACAAAAAAAACTTAGATCAATTCAACATGCTTCAGACCACGTTTTTTGTTCTTCCATGCAAAGGTAAGCACCATCCAAAATGCTCCATACTACTTTTTACGTTCTTCCAAGCAAAATTAAGCACCTTCTCCAATGCTCCATACTACTTTTTACGTTCTTCCAAGCAAAATAAAGAACCTTCCAACATGCTCCGGACTACGTTTTTCTTTCTTTAACTAAAAATTAAAAAAAAAAACTTAAATCTATTCAACATGCTTCAGACCATGTTTTTTGTTCTTTCAAGCAAAGGTAAGCACCATCCACAATGCTCCAGACTACTTTTTACGTTCTTCAAAGCAAAATTAAGCACCTTCTCCAATGCTCCGGATTCCTTTTTACGTTCTTCCAAGCAAAATTAAGAACCATTCACAATGCCCCAGACTACGTTTTTCTTTCTTTAACTAAAAACTTAAAAAAAAACTTAGATCAATTCAACATGCTTCGGACCACGTTTTTTGTTCTTCCAAGCAAAGGTAAGCACCATCCACAATGCTCCAGACTACTTTTTACGTTCTTCAAAGCAAAATTAAGCACCTTCTCCAATGCTCCGGATTCCTTTTTACGTTCTTCCAAGCAAAATTAAGAACCATCCAACATGCTCCGTACTGCGTTTTTCTTTCTTTAACTAAAAACTTAAAAAAGAAAAACTTAGATCAATTCAACATGCTTCAGACCACGTTTTTTGTTCTTTCAAGCAAAGGTAAGCACCATCCACAATGCTCCAGACTACTTTCTACGTTCTTCCAAGCAAAATGAAGCACCTTCTCCAATGCTCCATACTACTTTTACGTTCTTATAAGCAAAATAAAGCAACATCCAAAATGCTCCGGACCACGTTTTTCGTTCTTCAACTAAAAACTTAAAAAAAAAACTAAGCCCAATTCAACATGCTTCAGACCACGTTTTTCGTTCTTCCAAGCAAAGGTAAGCACCATCCACAATGCTCCGGACTACTTTTTACGTTTTCCAAGCAAAATTAAGCACCTTCCCCAATGCTACAAACTACTTTTTACGTTCTTCCAAGCAAAATAAAGCAACATCCAAAATGCTCCGGACCACGTTTTTCGTTCTTTAACTAAAAACTTAAAAAAAAAAAAAAACTAAGCCCAATTCAACATGCTTCAGACCACGTTTTTCGTTCTTCCAAGCAAAGGTAAGCACCATCCACAATGCTCCGGACTACTTTTTACGTTCTTCCCAGCAAGATTCAGTACCTTCTCCAATGCTACAAACTACCTTTTACGTTCTTTCTAGCAAAATTAAGCACCATCCAACATGCTCCGGACCATGTTTTTCTTTCTTTAACTAAAAACTTAAAAAAAAAAAATAATTAAATAAAACTAAGCCCAATTCAACATGCTTCAGACCACGTTTTTCGTTCTTCCAAGCGAAGGTAAGCACCATCCACAATGCTCCAGACTACTTTTTACGTTCTTCCAAGCAAAATTAAGCAGCTTGCATTAAGCAGTAGTATGTTCCATACTTCGTTTTACGTTCTTCCCAGCAAAATTGAGCACCTTCTCCAATGCTACAGACTACTTTTTACGTTCTTTCTAGCAAAATTAAGCACCATCCAACATGCTCCGGACCATGTTTTTCTTTCTTTAACTAAAAACTTAAAAAAAATAAAAAAATAAGACTAAGCCCAATTCAACATGCTTCAGACCACGTTTCTCGTTCTTCCAAGCAAACGTAAGCACCATCCACAATGCTCCGGACTACTTTTTACGTTCTTCCAAGCAAAATTTAGTTCCTTCTCCAATGCTCCAGACTTCTTTTACGTTCTTCCAAGCAAAATAAAGCAACATCCAAAATGCTCCGGACCACGTTTTTCGTTCTTTAACTAAAAACTTAAAAAAAAAAAAAACTAAGCCCAATTCAACATGCTTCAGACCACGTTTTTCGTTCTTCCAAGCAAAGGTAAGCACCATCCACAATGCTCCGGACTACTTTTAACGTTCTTCCCAGCAAAATTAAGTACCTTCTCCAATGCTACAGACTACTTTTTACGTTCTTTCTAGCAAAATTAAGCACCATCCAACATGCTCCCTACCATATTTTTCTTTCTTTAACTAAAAACTTAAAAAAAATAAATAAATAAAACTAAGCCCAATTCAACATGCTTCAGACCACGTTTCTCGTTCTTCCAAGCAAACGTAAGCACCATCCACAATGCTCCGGACTACTTAAAACGTTCTTCCCAGCAAAATTAAGCACCTTCTCCAACGCTAAGAACTATTTTTAATGTTCTTTCTAGCAAAACTAAGCACCATCCAACATGCTCCGGACCATGTTTTTCTTTCTTTAACTAAAAACATAACAAAAATAAATAAATAAAACTAAGCCCAATTCAACATGCTTCAGACCATGGTTTTCGTTCTTCCAAGCAGAGGTAAGCACCATCCACAATGCTCCGGACTACTTTTAACGTTCTTCCCAGCAAAATTAAGCACCTTCTCCAACGCTAAAAACTATTTTTAATTTTCTTTCTAGCAAAACTAAGCACCATCCAACATGCTCCGGACCATGTTTTTCTTTCTTTAACTAAAAACAAAAAAAAAAAAAATAAATAAAACTAAGCCCAATTCAACATGCTTCAGACCACGTATTTCGTTCTTCCAAGCAAAGGTAAGCACCATCCACAATGCTCCGGACTACTTTTTACGTTCTTCCCAGCAAAATTCAGTACCTTCTCCAATGCTACAAACTACTTTTTACGTTCTTTCTAGCAAAATTAAGCACCATCCAACATGCTCCGGACCATGTTTTTCTTTCTTTAACTAAAAACTTAACAAAAATAAATAAATAATACTAAGCCCAATTCAACATGCTTCAGACCACGTTTTTCGTTCTTCCAAGCAAAGGTAAGCACCATCCACAATGCTCCGGACTACTTTTTACGTTCTTCCCAGCAAAATTCAGTACCTTCTCCAATGCTACAAACTACTTTTTACGTTCTTTCTAGCAAAATTAAGCACCATCCAACATGCTCCGGACCATGTTTTTCTTTCTTTAACTAAAAACTTAACAAAAATAAATAAATAAAACTAAGCCCAATTCAACATGCTTCAGACCACGTTTCTCGTTCTTCCAAGCAAACGTAAGCACCATCCACAATGCTCCGGACTACTTTTTACGTTCTTCCCAGCAAAATTAAGTACCTTCTTAAATGCTCCAGACTACTTTTACGTTCTTCCAAGCAAAATAAAGCAACATCCAAAATGCTCCGGACCACGTTTTTCGTTCTTTAACTAAAAACTTAAAAAAAAAAAAAAACTAAGCCCAATTCAACATGCTTCAGACCACGTTTTTCGTTCTTCCAAGCAAAGGTAAACACCATTAACAATGCTCCGGACTACTTTTTACGTTCTTCCAAGCAAAATTAAGTACCTTCTCCAATGCTACAGACTACTTTTTACGTTCTTTCTAGCAAAATTAAGCACCATCCAACATGCTCCTTACCATATTTTTCTTTCTTTAACTAAAAACTTAAAAAAAATAAATAAATAAAACTAAGCCCAATTCAACATGCTTCAGACCACGTTTTCCGTTCTTCCAAGCAAAGGTAAGCACCATCCACAATGCTCCGGACTACTTTTAACGTTCTTCCCAGCAAAATTAAGTACCTTCTCCAATGCTACAGATTACTTTTTACGTTCTTTCTAGCAAAATTAAGCACCATCCAACATGCTCCCTACCATTTTTTTCTTTCTTTAACTAAAAACTTAAAAAAAATAAAAAAATAAGACTAAGCCCAATTCAACATGCTTCAGACCACGTTTCTCGTTCTTCCAAGCAAACGTAAGCACCATCCACAATGCTCCGGACTACTTTTTACGTTCTTCCCAGCAAAATTAAGTACCTTCTCCAATGCTACAGACTACTTTTTACGTTCTTTCTAGCAAAATTAAGCACCATCCAACATGCTCCGGACCATGTTTTTCTTTCTTTAACTAAAAACTTAACAAAAATAAATAAATAATACTAAGCCCAATTCAACATGCTTCAGACCACGTTTCTCGTTCTTCCAAGCAAAGGTAAGCACCATCCACAATGCTCCAGACTACTTTTAACGTTCTTCCCAGCAAAATTAAGTACCTTCTCCAATGCTACAGACTACTTTTTACGTTCTTTCTAGCAAAATTAAGCACCATCCAACATGCTCCCTACCATATTTTTCTTTCTTTAACTAAAAACTTAAAAAAAATAAATAAATAAAACTAAGCCCAATTCAACATGCTTCAGACCACGTTTCTCGTTCTTCCAAGCAAACGTAAGCACCATCCACAATGCTCCGGACTACTTAAAACGTTCTTCCCAGCAAAATTAAGCACCTTCTCCAACGCTAAGAACTATTTTTAATGTTCTTTCTAGCAAAACTAAGCACCATCCAACATGCTCCGGACCATGTTTTTCTTTCTTTAACTAAAAACATAACAAAAATAAATAAATAAAACTAAGCCCAATTCAACATGCTTCAGACCATGTTTTTCGTTCTTCCAAGCAAAGGTAAACACCATTAACAATGCTCCGGACTACTTTTTACGTTCTTCCCAGCAAAATTAAGCACCTTCTCCAAAGCTACAAAGTACTTTTTACGTTCTTTATAGCAAAATAAAGCACCATCCAACATGCTCCGGACCATGTTTTTCTTTCTTCAACTTAAAACTTAAAAAAAAAAATAAATAAAACTAAGCCCAATTCAACATGCTTCAGACCATGGTTTTCGTTCTTCCAAGCAAAGGTAAGCACCATCCACAATGCTCCGGACTACTTTTAACGTTCTTCCTAGCAAAATTAAACACCTTCTCCAATGCTACAGAGTACTTTTTACGTTCTTTCTAGCAAAATTAAGCACCATCCAACATGCTCCGGATCATGTTTTTCTTTCTTTAACTAAAAACTAAAAAAAAAAAATAAATAAATAAAACTAAGCCCAATTCAACATGCTTCAGACCATGTTTTTCGTTCTTCCAAGCAAAGGTAAACACCATTAACAATGCTCCGGACTACTTTTTACGTTCTTCCCAGCAAAATTAAGCACCTTCTCCAAAGCTACAAAGTACTTTTTACGTTCTTTCTAGCAAAATTAAGCACCATCCAACATGCTCCGGAACATGTTTTTCTTTCTTTAACTAAAAACTAAAAGAAAAAAATAAATAAATAAAACTAAGCCCAATTCAACATGCTTCAGACCATGGTTTTCGTTCTTCCAAGCAAAGGTAAGCACCATCCACAATGCTCCGGACTACTTTTAACGTTCTTCCCAGCAAAATTAAACACCTTCTCCAATGCTACAGACTACTTTTTACGTTCTTTCTAGCAAAATTAAGCACCATCCAACATGCTCCGGACCATGTTTTTCTTTCTTTAACTAAAAACTAAAAAAAAAAATAATTAAATGAAACAAAGCCCAATTCAAAATGCTTCAGACCACGTATTTCGTTCTTCCAAGCAAAGGTAAGCACCATCCACAATGCTCCGGACTACTTTTAACGTTATTCCCAGCAAAATTAAGCACCTTCTCCAATGCTACAAAGTACTTTTTACGTTCTTTATAGCAAAATAAAGCACCATCCAACATGCTCCGGACCATGTTTTTCTTTCTTCAACTTAAAACTTAAAAAAAAAAATAAATAAAACTAAGCCCAATTCAACATGCTTCAGACCATGGTTTTCGTTCTTCCAAGCAAAGGTAAGCACCATCCACAATGCTCCGGACTACTTTTAACGTTCTTCCCAGCAAAATTAAACACCTTCTCCAATGCTACAGACTACTTTTTACGTTCTTTCTAGCAAAATTAAGCACCATCCAACATGCTCCGGATCATGTTTTTCTTTCTTTAACTAAAAACTAAAAGAAAAAAATAAATAAATAAAACTAAGCCCAATTCAACATGCTTCAGACCACGTTTCTCGTTCTTCCAAGCAAAGGTAAGCACCATCCACAATGCTCCGGACTACTTTTTACGTTCTTCCCAGCAAAATTAAGTACCTTCTCCAATGCTACCGACTACTTTTTACGTTCTTTCTAGCAAAATTAAGCACCATCCAACATGCTAAGGAACATAATTTTCTTTCTTTAACTTAAAACTTAAAAAAAAAAAAAAAAATAAACAAACCTAAGCCCAATTCAACATGCTTCAGACCACGTATTTCGTTCTTCCAAGCAAAGGTAAGCACCATCCACAATGCTCCGGACTACTTTTAACGTTCTTCCCAGCAAAACTAAACACCTTCTCCTATGCTACAGACTACTTTTTACGTTCTTTCTAGCAAAATTAAGCACCATCCAACATGCTCCGGATCATGTTTTTCTTTCTTTAACTAAAAACTAAAAAAAAAAATAAATAAATGAAACTAAGCCCAATTCAACATGCTTCAGATCATGTTTGTCGTTCTTCCAAGCAAACGTAAAAACCATCCACAATGCTCCGGACTACTTTTTACGTTCTTCCCAGCAAAATTAAGTACCTTCTCCAATGCTACAAACTACCTTTTACGTTCTTTCTAGCAAAATTAAGCACCATCCAACATGCTCCGGAACATGTTTTTCTTTCTTTAACTAAAAACTAAAAGAAAAAAATAAATAAATAAAACTAAGCCCAATTCAACATGCTTCAGACCATGGTTTTCGTTCTTCCAAGCAAAGGTAAGCACCATCCACAATGCTCCGGACTACTTTTAACGTTCTTCCCAGCAAAATTAAACACCTTCTCCAATGCTACAGACTACTTTTTACGTTCTTTCTAGCAAAATTAAGCACCATCCAACATGCTCCGGATCATGTTTTTCTTTCTTTAACTAAAAACTAAAAAAAAAAAATAAATAAATGAAACTAAGCCCAATTCAACATGCTTCAGATCATGTTTGTCGTTCTTCCAAGCAAACGTAAAAACCATCCACAATGCTCCGGACTACTTTTTACGTTCTTCCCAGCAAAATTAAGTACCTTCTCCAATGCTACAAACTACCTTTTACGTTCTTTCTAGCAAAATTAAGCACCATCCAACATGCTCCGGAACATGTTTTTCTTTCTTTAACTAAAAACTAAAAGAAAAAAATAAATAAATAAAACTAAGCCCAATTCAACATGCTTCAGACCATGGTTTTCGTTCTTCCAAGCAAAGGTAAGCACCATCCACAATGCTCCGGACTACTTTTAACGTTCTTCCCAGCAAAATTAAACACCTTCTCCAATGCTACAGACTACTTTTTACGTTCTTTCTAGCAAAATTAAGCACCATCCAACATGCTCCGGACCATGTTTTTCTTTCTTTAACTAAAAACTAAAAAAAAAAATAATTAAATGAAACAAAGCCCAATTCAAAATGCTTCAGACCACGTATTTCGTTCTTCCAAGCAAAGGTAAGCACCATCCACAATGCTCCGGACTACTTTTAACGTTATTCCCAGCAAAATTAAGCACCTTCTCCAATGCTACAAAGTACTTTTTACGTTCTTTATAGCAAAATAAAGCACCATCCAACATGCTCCGGACCATGTTTTTCTTTCTTCAACTTAAAACTTAAAAAAAAAAATAAATAAAACTAAGCCCAATTCAACATGCTTCAGACCATGGTTTTCGTTCTTCCAAGCAAAGGTAAGCACCATCCACAATGCTCCGGACTACTTTTAACGTTCTTCCCAGCAAAATTAAGCACCTTCTCCAATGCTACAGACTACTTTTTACGTTCTTTCTAGCAAAATTAAGCACCATCCAACATGCTCCGGAACATGTTTTTCTTTCTTTAACTAAAAACTAAAAGAAAAAAATAAATAAATAAAACTAAGCCCAATTCAACATGCTTCAGACCATGGTTTTCGTTCTTCCAAGCAAAGGTAAGCACCATCCACAATGCTCCGGACTACTTTTAACGTTCTTCCCAGCAAAATTAAACACCTTCTCCAATGCTACAGACTACCTTTTACGTTCTTTATAGCAAAATTAAGCACCATCCAACATGCTCCGGACCATGTTTTTCTTTCTTTAACTAAAAACTAAAAAAAAAAATAATTAAATGAAACAAAGCCCAATTCAAAATGCTTCAGACCACGTATTTCGTTCTTCCAAGCAAAGGTAAGCACCATCCACAATGCTCCGGACTACTTTTAACGTTCTTCCCAGCAAAATTAAACACCTTCTCCAATGCTACAGACTACTTTTTACGTTCTTTCTAGCAAAATTAAGCACCATCCAACATGCTCCGGATCATGTTTTTCTTTCTTTAACTAAAAACTAAAAGAAAAAAATAAATAAATAAAACTAAGCCCAATTCAACATGCTTCAGACCACGTTTCTCGTTCTTCCAAGCAAAGGTAAGCACCATCCACAATGCTCCGGACTACTTTTTACGTTCTTCCCAGCAAAATTAAGTACCTTCTCCAATGCTACCGACTACTTTTTACGTTCTTTCTAGCAAAATTAAGCACCATCCAACATGCTAAGGAACATAATTTTCTTTCTTTAACTTAAAACTTAAAAAAAAAAAAAAATAAACAAACCTAAGCCCAATTCAAAATGCTTCAGACCACGTATTTCGTTCTTCCAAGCAAAGGTAAGCACCATCCACAATGCTCCGGACTACTTTTAACGTTCTTCCCAGCAAAACTAAACACCTTCTCCAATGCTACAGACTACTTTTTACGTTCTTTCTAGCAAAATTAAGCACCATCCAACATGCTCCGGATCATGTTTTTCTTTCTTTAACTAAAAACTAAAAAAAAAAAATAAATAAATGAAACTAAGCCCAATTCAACATGCTTCAGACCATGGTTTTCGTTCTTCCAAGCAAAGGTAAGCACCATCCAACATGCTCCGGACTACTTTTAACGTTCTTCGCAGCAAAATTAAACACCTTCTCCAATGCTACAGACTACTTTTTACGTTCTTTCTAGCAAAATTCAGCACCATCCAACATGCTCCGGATCATGTTTTTCTTTCTTTAACTAAAAACTAAAAAAAAAAATAAATAAATGAAACTAAGCCCAATTCAACATGCTTCAGACCATGGTTTTCGTTCTTCCAAGCTAAGGTAAGCACCATCCACAATGCTCCGGACTACTTTTAACGTTCTTCCCAGCAAAATTAAACACCTTCTCCAATGCTACAGACTACTTTTTACGTTCTTTCTAGCAAAATTAAGCACCATCCAACATGCTCCGGATCATGTTTTTCTTTCTTTAACTAAAAACTAAAAGAAAAAAATAAATAAATAAAACTAAGCCCAATTCAACATGCTTCAGACCATGGTTTTCGTTCTTCCAAGCAAAGGTAAGCACCATCCACAATGCTCCGGACTACTTTTAACGTTCTTCCCAGCAAAATTAAACACCTTCTCCAATGCTACAGACTACTTTTTACGTTCTTTCCAGCAAAATTAAGCACCATCCAACATGCTCCGGACCATGTTTTTCTTTCTTTAACTAAAAACTAAAAAAAAAAATAAATAAATGAAACTAAGCCCAATTCAACATGCTTCAGACCTCGTATTTCGTTCTTCCAAACAAAGGTAAGCACCATCCACAATGCTCCGGACTACTTTTAACGTTCTTCCCAGCAAAATTAAACACCTTCTCCAATGCTACAGACTACTTTTTACGTTCTTTCTAGCAAAATTAAGCACCATCCAACATGCTCCGGACCATGTTTTTCTTTCTTAAACTAAAAACTAAAAAGAAAAAAAAATAAATGAAACTAAGCCCAATTCAACATGCTTCAGACCTCGTATTTCGTTCTTCCAAACAAAGGTAAGCACCATCCACAATGCTCCGGACTACTTTTAACGTTCTTCCCAGCAAAATTAAACACCTTCTCCAATGCTACAGACTACTTTTTACGTTCTTTCTAGCAAAATTAAGCACCATCCAACATGCTCCGGACCATGTTTTTCTTTCTTAAACTAAAAACTAAAAAGAAAAAAAAAATAAATGAAACTAAGCCCAATTCAACATGCTTCAGACCTCGTATTTCGTTCTTCCAAACAAAGGTAAGCACCATCCACAATGCTCCGGACTACTTTTAACGTTCTTCCCAGCAAAATTAAACACCTTCTCCAATGCTGCAGACTACTTTTTACGTTCTTTCTAGCAAAATTAAGCACCATCCAACATGCTCCGGATCATGTTTTTCTTTCTTTTACTAAAAACTAAAAAGAAAAAAAAAAATAAATGAAACTAAGCCCAATTCAACATGCTTCAGACCTCGTATTTCGTTCTTCCAAGCAAAGGTAAGCACCATCCACAATGCTCCGGACTACTTTTAACGTTCTTCCCAGCAAAATTAAACACCTTCTCCAATGCTGCAGACTACTTTTTACGTTCTTTCTAGCAAAATTAAGCACCATCCAACATGCTCCGGATCATGTTTTTCTTTCTTTAACTAAAAACTAAAAGAAAAAAATAAATAAATAAAACTAAGCCCAATTCAACATGCTTCAGACCATGGTTTTCGTTCTTCCAAGCAAAGGTAAGCACCATCCACAATGCTCCGGACTACTTTTAACGTTCTTCCCAGCAAAATTAAACACCTTCTCCAATGCTACAGACTACTTTTTACGTTCTTTCCAGCAAAATTAAGCACCATCCAACATGCTCCGGACCATGTTTTTCTTTCTTAAACTAAAAACTAAAAAGAAAAAAAAAAATAAATGAAACTAAGCCCAATTCAACATGCTTCAGACCTCGTATTTCGTTCTTCCAAGCAAAGGTAAGCACCATCCACAATGCTCCGGACTACTTTTAACGTTCTTCCCAGCAAAATTAAACACCTTCTCCAATGCTGCAGACTACTTTTTACGTTCTTTCTAGCAAAATTAAGCACCATCCAACATGCTCCGGATCATGTTTTTCTTTCTTTAACTAAAAACTAAAAGAAAAAAATAAATAAATAAAACTAAGCCCAATTCAACATGCTTCAGACCTCGTATTTCGTTCTTCCAAACAAAGGTAAGCACCATCCACAATGCTCCGGACTACTTTTAACGTTCTTCCCAGCAAAATTAAACACCTTCTCCAATGCTACAGACTACTTTTTACGTTCTTTCTAGCAAAATTAAGCACCATCCAACATGCTCCGGACCATGTTTTTCTTTCTTAAACTAAAAACTAAAAAGAAAAAAAAAAAATAAATGAAACTAAGCCCAATACAACATGCTTCAGACCTCGTATTTCGTTCTTCCAAACAAAGGTAAGCACCATCCACAATGCTCCGGACTACTTTTAACGTTCTTCCCAGCAAAATTAAACACCTTCTCCAATGCTACAGACTACTTTTTACGTTCTTTCTAGCAAAATTAAGCACCATCCAACATGCTCCGGACCATGTTTTTCTTTCTTAAACTAAAAACTAAAAAGAAAAAAAAAATAAATGAAACTAAGCCCAATTCAACATGCTTCAGACCTCGTATTTCGTTCTTCCAAGCAAAGATAAGCACCATCCACAATGCTCCGGACTACTTTTAACGTTCTTCCCAGCAAAATTAAACACCTTCTCCAATGCTACAGACTACTTTTTACGTTCTTTCTAGCAAAATTAAGCACCATCCAACATGCTCCGGACCATGTTTTTCTTTCTTAAACTAAAAACTAAAAAGAAAAAAAAAATAAATGAAACTAAGCCCAATTCAACATGCTTCAGACCTCGTATTTCGTTCTTCCAAGCAAAGATAAGCACCATCCACAATGCTCCGGACTACTTTTAACGTTCTTCCCAGCAAAATTAAACACCTTCTCCAATGCTACAGACTACTTTTTACGTTCTTTCTAGCAAAATTAAGCACCATCCAACATGCTCCGGACCATGTTTTTCTTTCTTAAACTAAAAACTAAAAAGAAAAAAAAAATAAATGAAACTAAGCCCAATTCAACATGCTTCAGACCTCGTATTTCGTTCTTCCAAGCAAAGATAAGCACCATCCACAATGCTCCGGACTACTTTTAACGTTCTTCCCAGCAAAATTAAACACCTTCTCCAATGCTACAGACTACTTTTTACGTTCTTTCTAGCAAAATTAAGCACCATCCAACATGCTCCGGATCATGTTTTTCTTTCTTTAACTAAAAACTAAAAGAAAAAAATAAATAAATAAAACTAAGCCCAATTCAACATGCTTCAGACCTCGTATTTCGTTCTTCCAAGCAAAGGTAAGCACCATCCACAATGCTCCGGACTACTTTTAACGTTCTTCCCAGCAAAATTAAACACCTTCTCCAATGCTGCAGACTACTTTTTACGTTCTTTCTAGCAAAATTAAGCACCATCCAACATGCTCCGGATCATGTTTTTCTTTCTTTAACTAAAAACTAAAAAAAAAAAAATAAATAAATGAAACTAAGCCCAATTCAGCATGCTTCAGACCATGGTTTTCGTTCTTCCAAGCAAAGGTAAGCACCATCCAACATGCTCCGGACTACTTTTAACGTTCTTCCCAGCAAAATTAAACACCTTCTCCAATGCTACAGACTACTTTTTACGTTCTTTCTAGCAAAATTCAGCACCATCCAACATGCTCCGGATCATGTTTTTCTTTCTTTAACTAAAAACTAAAAGAAAAAAATAAATAAATAAAACTAAGCCCAATTCAACATGCTTCAGACCTCGTATTTCGTTCTTCCAAGCAAAGGTAAGCACCATCCACAATGCTCCGGACTACTTTTAACGTTCTTCCCAGCAAAATTAAACACCTTCTCCAATGCTGCAGACTACTTTTTACGTTCTTTCTAGCAAAATTAAGCACCATCCAACATGCTCCGGATCATGTTTTTCTTTCTTTAACTAAAAACTTAAAAAACATAAATAAATAAAACTAAGCCCAATTCAACATGCTTCAGACCTCGTATTTCGTTCTTCCAAACAAAGGTAAGCACCATCCACAATGCTCCGGACTACTTTTAACGTTCTTCCCAGCAAAATTAAACACCTTCTCCAATGCTACAGACTACTTTTTACGTTCTTTCTAGCAAAATTAAGCACCATCCAACATGCTCCGGACCATGTTTTTCTTTCTTAAACTAAAAACTAAAAAGAAAAAAAAATAAATGAAACTAAGCCCAATTCAACATGCTTCAGACCTCGTATTTCGTTCTTCCAAACAAAGGTAAGCACCATCCACAATGCTCCGGACTACTTTTAACGTTCTTCCCAGCAAAATTAAACACCTTCTCCAATGCTGCAGACTACTTTTTACGTTCTTTCTAGCAAAATTAAGCACCATCCAACATGCTCCGGATCATGTTTTTCTTTCTTTAACTAAAAACTAAAAGAAAAAAATAAATAAATAAAACTAAGCCCAATTCAACATGCTTCAGACCTCGTATTTCGTTCTTCCAAACAAAGGTAAGCACCATCCACAATGCTCCGGACTACTTTTAACGTTATTCCCAGCAAAATTAAACACCTTCTCCAATGCTACAGACTACTTTTTACGTTCTTTCTAGCAAAATTAAGCACCATCCAACATGCTCCGGACCATGTTTTTCTTTCTTAAACTAAAAACTAAAAAGAAAAAAAAAATAAATGAAACTAAGCCCAATTCAACATGCTTCAGACCTCGTATTTCGTTCTTCCAAGCAAAGGTAAGCACCATCCACAATGCTCCGGACTACTTTTAACGTTCTTCCCAGCAAAATTAAACACCTTCTCCAATGCTGCAGACTACTTTTTACGTTCTTTCTAGCAAAATTAAGCACCATCCAACATGCTCCGGATCATGTTTTTCTTTCTTTAACTAAAAACTAAAAGAAAAAAATAAATAAATAAAACTAAGCCCAATTCAACATGCTTCAGACCTCGTATTTCGTTCTTCCAAGCAAAGGTAAGCACCATCCACAATGCTCCGGATTTCTTTTAACGTTCTTCCCAGCAAAATTAAACACCTTCTCCAATGCTGCAGACTACTTTTTACGTTCTTTCTAGCAAAATTAAGCACCATCCAACATGCTCCGGATCATGTTTTTCTTTCTTTAACTAAAAACTAAAAAAAAAAAAATAAATAAATGAAACTAAGCCCAATTCAGCATGCTTCAGACCATGGTTTTCGTTCTTCCAAGCAAAGGTAAGCACCATCCAACATGCTCCGGACTACTTTCAACGTTTTTCCCAGCAAAATTAAGCACCTTCTCCAATGCTCCAGACTACTATTCACTTTCTTCCTAGCAAAATTAAGCACCATCCAACATGATCCGGACTACGTTTTTCTTTCTTCAACTAAAAACTTAAATTTAAAAAAAAATCAAAACTAAGCCCAATTCAACATGCTTCAGACCTCGTATTTCGTTCTTCCAAGCAAAGGTAAGCACCATCCACAATGCTCCGGATTTCTTTTAACGTTCTTCCCAGCAAAATTAAACACCTTCTCCAATGCTGCAGACTACTTTTTACGTTCTTTCTAGCAAAATTAAGCACCATCCAACATGCTCCGGATCATGTTTTTCTTTCTTCAACTAAAAACTAAAAGAAAAAAATAAATAAATAAAACTAAGCCCAATTCAACATGCTTCAGACCTCGTATTTCGTTCTTCCAAGCAAAGGTAAGCACCATCCACAATGCTCCGGATTTCTTTTAACGTTCTTCCCATCAAAATTAAACACCTTCTCCAATGCTGCAGACTACTTTTTACGTTCTTTCTAGCAAAATTAAGCACCATCCAACATGCTCCGGATCATGTTTTTCTTTCTTCAACTAAAAACTAAAAGAAAAAAATAAATAAATAAAACTAAGCCCAATTCAACATGCTTCAGACCTCGTATTTCGTTCTTCCAAACAAAGGTAAGCACCATCCACAATGCTCCGGACTACTTTTAACGTTCTTCCCAGCAAAATTAAACACCTTCTCCAATGCTGCAGACTACTTTTTACGTTCTTTCTAGCAAAATTAAGCACCATCCAACATGCTCCGGATCATGTTTTTCTTTCTTTAACTAAAAACTAAAAGAAAAAAATAAATAAATAAAACTAAGCCCAATTCAACATGCTTCAGACCTCGTATTTCGTTCTTCCAAGCAAAGGTAAGCACCATCCACAATGCTCCGGACTATTTTTAACGTTCTTCCCAGCAAAATTAAACACCTTCTCCAATGCTACAGACTACTTTTAACGTTCTTTCTAGCAAAATTCAGCACCATCCAACATGCTCCGGATCATGTTTTTCTTTCTTTAACTAAAAACTAAAAAAAAAAAATAAATAAATGAAACTAAGCCCAATTCAACATGCTTCAGACCACGTATTTCGTTCTTCCAAGCAAAGGTAAGCACCATCCACAATGCTCCGGACTACTTTCAACGTTTTTCCCAGCAAAATTAAGCACCTTCTCCAATGCTCCAGACTACTATTCACTTTCTTCCTAGCAAAATTAAGCACCATCCAACATGATCCGGACTACGTTTTTCTTTCTTCAACTAAAAACTTAAATTTAAAAAAAAATCAAAACTAAGCCCAATTCAACATGCTTCAGACCTCGTATTTCGTTCTTCCAAGCAAAGGTAAGCACCATCCACAATGCTCCGGATTTCTTTTAACGTTCTTCCCAGCAAAATTAAACACCTTCTCCAATGCTGCAGACTACTTTTTACGTTCTTTCTAGCAAAATTAAGCACCATCCAACATGCTCCGGATCATGTTTTTCTTTCTTCAACTAAAAACTAAAAGAAAAAAATATATAAATAAAACTAAGCCCAATTCAACATGCTTCAGACCTCGTATTTCGTTCTTCCAAACAAAGGTAAGCACCATCCACAATGCTCCGGACTACTTTTAACGTTCTTCCCAGCAAAATTAAACACCTTCTCCAATGCTGCAGACTACTTTTTACGTTCTTTCTAGCAAAATTAAGCACCATCCAACATGCTCCGGATCATGTTTTTCTTTCTTTAACTAAAAACTAAAAGAAAAAAATAAATAAATAAAACTAAGCCCAATTCAACATGCTTCAGACCTCGTATTTCGTTCTTCCAAGCAAAGGTAAGCACCATCCACAATGCTCCGGACTACTTTTAACGTTCTTCCCAGCAAAATTAAACACCTTCTCCAATGCTGCAGACTACTTTTTACGTTCTTTCTAGCAAAATTAAGCACCATCCAACATGCTCCGGATCATGTTTTTCTTTCTTTAACTAAAAACTAAAAGAAAAAAATAAATAAATAAAACTAAGCCCAATTCAACATGCTTCAGACCATGGTTTTCGTTCTTCCAAGCAAAGGTAAGCACCATCCAACATGCTCCGGACTACTTTTAACGTTCTTCCCAGCAAAATTAAACACCTTCTCCAATGCTACAGACTACTTTTTACGTTCTTTCTAGCAAAATTAAGCACCATCCAACATGCTCCGGATCATGTTTTTCTTTCTTCAACTAAAAACTAAAAGAAAAAAATAAATAAATAAAACTAAGCCCAATTCAACATGCTTCAGACCTCGTATTTCGTTCTTCCAAACAAAGGTAAGCACCATCCACAATGCTCCGGACTACTTTTTACGTTCTTCCCAGCAAAATTAAGTACCTTCTCCAATGCTCCGGACTACTTTTTACGTTCTTTCTAGCAAAATTAAGCACCATCCAACATGCTCCGGATCATGTTTTTCTTTCTTCAACTAAAAACTAAAAGAAAAAAATAAATAAATAAAACTAAGCCCAATTCAACATGCTTCAGACCTCGTATTTCGTTCTTCCAAGCAAAGGTAAGCACCATCCACAATGCTCCGGACTACTTTTAACGTTCTTCCCAGCAAAATTAAACACCTTCTCCAATGCTCCAGACTACTATTCACTTTCTTCCTAGCAAAATTAAGCACCATCCAACATGATCCGGACTACGTTTTTCTTTCTTCAACTAAAAACTTAAATTTAAAAAAAATCAAAACTAAGCCCAATTCAACATGCTTCAGACCACGTTGTTTAGTATTTCCAAGCAAAGGTAAGCACCATCCACAATGCTCCGGACTGCTTTTAACGTTCTTCCCAGCAAAATAAAGCACCATCCAGCATGATCCGGACTACTTTCAACGTTTTTCCCAGCAAAATTAAGCACCTTCTTCAATGCTCCAGACTACTATTCACTTTCTTCCTAGAAAAATTAAGCACCATCCAACATGATCCGGACTACGTTTTTCTTTCTTCAACTAAAAACTTAAATTTAAAAAAAAATCAAAACTAAGCCCAATTCAACATGCTTCAGACCACGTTGTTTCGTATTTCCAAGCAAAGGTAAGCACCATCCACAATGTTCCGGACTACTTTTAACGTTCTTCCCAGCAAAATAAAGCACCTTCTTCAATGCTCCAGACTACTTTTCACTTTCTTCCAAGCAAAATTAAGCACCATCCAACATGATCTGGACTACGTTTTTCTTTCTTTAACTAAAAACTTAAATTTAAAAAAAATAAAATGTAAGCCCGATTCAACATGCTTCAGACCACGTTGTTTCGTATTTCCAAGCAAAGGTAAGCACCATTCACAATGCTCCGGACTTTTTTAAACGTTCTTCCCAGCAAAATTAAGCACCTTCTTCAATGCTCCAGACTACTTTTCAATTTCTTCCCAGCAAAATCAAGCACCATACAGCATGATCCGAACTACGTTTTTCTTTCTTTAACTAAAAACTTAAATAAATAAAAAAATAAAAACTAAGCCCGATTCGACATGCTTCAGACCACGTTGTTTCGTATTTCCAAGCAAAGGTAAGCACCATCCACAATGCTCCGGACTACTTTTAACGTTCTTCCCAGCAAAATCAAGCACCATACAGCATGATCCGGACTACGTTTTTCTTTCTTTAACTAAAAACTTAAATTAATAAAAAAATAAAAACTAAGCCCGATTCGACATGCTTCAGACCACGATGTTTCGTATTTCCAATCAAAGGTAAGCACCATTCACAATGCTCCAGACTGCTTTTAACGTTCTTCCCAGCAAAATCAAGCACCATACAGCATGATCCGGACTACGTTTTTCTTTCCTTAACTAAAAACTTAAATTAATAAAAAAATAAAAACTAAGCCCGATTCGACATGCTTCAGACCACGTTGTTTCGTATTTCCAAGCAAAGGTAAGCACCATTCACAATCCTCCGGACTACTTTTAACGTTCTTCCCAGCAAAATTAAGCACCTTCTCCAATGCTCCAGACTACTATTCACTTTCTTCCCAGCAAAATCAAGCACCATACAGCATGATCCGGACTACGTTTTTCTTTCTTTAACTAAAAACTTAAATTAATAAAAAAATAAAAACTAAGCCCGATTCGACATGCTTCAGACCACGTTGTTTCGTATTTCCAAGCAAAGGTAAGCACCATTCACAATGCTCCGGACTACTTTTAACGTTCTTCCCAGCAAAATCAAGCACCATACAGCATGATCCGGACTACGTTTTTCTTTCTTTAACTAAAAACTTAAATTAATAAAAAAATAAAAACTAAGCCCAATTCAACATGCTTCAGACCACGTTGTTTCGTATTTCCAAGCAAAGGTAAGCACCATTCACAATGGTCCGGACTACTTTTAACGTTCTTCCCAGGAAAATTAAGCACCTTCTCCAATGCTCCAGACTACTATTCACTTTCTTCCCAGCAAAATTAAGCACCATCCAACATGATCCGGACTACGTTTTTCTTTCTTTAACTAAAAACTTAAATTTAAAAAAAAATAAAAAATAACCCCAATTCAACATGCTTCAGACCACGTTGTTTCGTATTTCCAAGCAAAGGTAAGCACCATTCACAATGCTCCGGACTACTTTTAACGTTCTTCCCAGTAAAATTAAGCACCTTCTCCAATGCTCCAGACTACTTTTCACTTTCTTCCCAGCAAAATTAAGCACCATCCAGCATGATCCGGACTACGTTTTTCTTTCTTTAACTAAAAACTTAAATTTAAAAAAAAATAAAAATTAACCCCAATTCAACATGCTTCAGACCACGTTGTTTCGTATTTCCAAGCAAAGGTAAGCACCATTCACAATGCTCCGGACTACTTTTAACGTTCTTCCCAGCAAAATTAAGCACCTTCTCCAATGCTTCAGACTACTATTCACTTTCTTCCCAGCAAAATTAAGCACCATCCAACATGATCCGGACTATGTTTTTCTTTCTTCAACTAAAAACTTAAATTAAAAAAAAATCAAAACTAAGCCCAATTCAACATGCTTCAGACCACGTTGTTTCGTATTTCCAAGCAAAGATAAGCACCATTCACAATGCTCCGGACTACTTTTAACGTTCTTCCCAGGAAAATTAAGCACCTTCTCCAATGCTCCAGACTACTATTCACTTTCTTCCCAGCAAAATTAAGCACCATCCAGCATGATCCGGACTACGTTTTTCTTTCTTTAACTAAAACCTTAAATTTAAAAAAAAATAAAAATTAACCCCAATTCAACATGCTTCAGACCACGTTGTTTCGTATTACAAATCAAAGGTAAGCACCATTCACAATGCTCCGGACTACTTTTAACGTTCTTCCCAGCAAAATTAAGCACCTTCTCCAATGCTCCAGACTACTTTTCACTTTCATTCCAGCAAAATTAAGCACCATCCAACATGATCCGGACTACGTTTTTCTTTCTTTAACTAAAAACTTAAATTTAAAAAAAAATAAAAATTAACCCCAATTCAACATGCTTCAGACCACGTTGTTTCGTATTACAAATCAAAGGTAAGCACCATTCTCAATGCTCCGGACTACTTTTAACGTTCTTCCCAGCAAAATTAAGCACCTTCTTCAATGCTTCAGACTTCTTTTCACTTTCTTCCCAGCAAAATTAAGCACCATCCAACATGATCCGGACTACGTTTTTCATTCTTGAACTTAAAACTTAAATTAAAAAAAAATCAAAACTAAGCCCAATTCAACATGTTTCAGACCACGTTGTTTCGTATTACAAATCAAAGGTAAGCACCATTCACAATGCTCCGGACTACTTTTAACGTTCTTCCCAGCAAAATCAAGCACCATACAGCATGATCCGGACTACGTTTTTCTTTCTTTAACTAAAAACTTAAATTAATAAAAAAATAAAAACTAAGCCCGATTCGACATGCTTCAGACCACGTTGTTTCGTATTTCCAAGCAAAGGTAAGCACCATTCACAATGCTCCGGACTACTTTTAACGTTCTTCCCAGCAAAATCAAGCACCATACAGCATGATCCGGACTACGTTTTTCTTTCTTTAACTAAAAACTTAAATTAATAAAAAAATAAAAACTAAGCCCGATTCGACATGCTTCAGACCACGTTGTTTCGTATTTCCAAGCAAAGGTAAGCACCATTCACAATGCTCCGGACTACTTTTAACGTTCTTCCCAGCAAAATCAAGCACCATACAGCATGATCCGGACTACGTTTTTCTTTCTTTAACTAAAAACTTAAATTAATAAAAAAATAAAAACTAAGCCCAATTCAACATGCTTCAGACCACGTTGTTTCGTATTTCCAAGCAAAGGTAAGCACCATTCACAATGGTCCGGACTACTTTTAACGTTCTTCCCAGGAAAATTAAGCACCTTCTCCAATGCTCCAGACTACTATTCACTTTCTTCCCAGCAAAATTAAGCACCATCCAACATGATCCGGACTACGTTTTTCATTCTTGAACTTAAAACTTAAATTAAAAAAAAATCAAAACTAAGCCCAATTCAACATGTTTCAGACCACGTTGTTTCGTATTACAAATCAAAGGTAAGCACCATTCACAATGCTCCGGACTACTTTTAACGTTCTTCCCAGCAAAATCAAGCACCATACAGCATGATCCGGACTACGTTTTTCTTTCTTTAACTAAAAACTTAAATTAATAAAAAAATAAAAACTAAGCCCGATTCGACATGCTTCAGACCACGTTGTTTCGTATTTCCAAGCAAAGGTAAGCACCATTCACAATGGTCCGGACTACTTTTAACGTTCTTCCCAGGAAAATTAAGCACCTTCTCCAATGCTCCAGACTACTATTCACTTTCTTCCCAGCAAAATTAAGCACCATCCAACATGATCCGGACTACGTTTTTCATTCTTGAACTTAAAACTTAAATTAAAAAAAAATCAAAACTAAGCCCAATTCAACATGCTTCAGACCACGTTGTTTCGTATTTTCAAGCAAAGGTAAGCACCATTCACAATGCTCCGGACTACTTTTAACGTTTCTCCCAGCAAAATTAAGCACCTTCTCCAATGCTTCAGACTACTTTTCACTTTCTTTCCAGCAAAATTAAGCACCATCCAACATGATCCGGACTACGTTTTTCTTTCTTTAACTAAAAACTTAAATTTAAAAAAAAATAAAAATTAACCCCAATTCAACATGCTTCAGACCACGTTGTTTCGTATTACAAATCAAAGGTAAGCACCATTCACAATGCTCCGGACTACTTTAAACGTTCTTCCCAGCAAAATTAAGCACCTTCTTCAATGCTCCAGCCTACTTTTCACTTTCTTCCCAGCAAAATTAAGCACCATCCAACATGATCCGGACTACGTTTTTCTTTCTTCAACTAAAAACTTAAAATAAAAAATTATTAAAACTAAGCCCAATTCAACATGCTTCAGACCACGTTGTTTCGTATTTCCAAGCAAAGGTAAGCACCATTCACAATGGTCCGGACTACTTTTAACGTTCTTCCCAGGAAAATTAAGCACCTTCTCCAATGCTCCAGACTACTATTCACTTTCTTCCCAGCAAAATTAAGCACCATCCAACATGATCCGGACTACGTTTTTCATTCTTGAACTTAAAACTTAAATTAAAAAAAAATCAAAACTAAACCCAATTCAACATGCTTCAGACCACGTTGTTTCGTATTACAAATCAAAGGTAAGCACCATTCACAATGCTCCGGACTACTTTTAACGTTCTTCCCAGCAAAATTAAGCACCTTCTCCAATGCTCCAGACTACTATTCACTTTCTTCCCAGCAAAATTAAGCACCTTCTACAATGCTGCAGACTACTTTTCACTTTCTTCCAAGCAAAATTAAGCACCATCCAACATGATCCGGACTACGTTTTTCTTTCTTAAACTAAAAACTTAAATTAAAAAATTATTAAAACTAAGCCCAATTCAACATGCTTCAGACCACGTTGTTTCGTATTTCCAAGCAAAGGTAAGCACCATTCACAATGCTCCGGACTACTTTTAACGTTCTTCCCAGCAAAATTAAGCACCTTCTACAATGCTCCAGACTACTTTTCACTTTCTTTCCAGCAAAATCAAGCACCATCCAACATGCTCCGGACCATGTTTTTCTTGCTTTAAGTTAAAACTTAAATTAATAAAAAAATAAAAACTAAGCCCGATTCGACATGCTTCAGACCACGTTGTTTCGTATTTCCAAGCAAAGGTAAGCACCATCCACAATGCTCCGGACTACTTTTAACGTTCTTCCCAGCAAAATTAAGCACCTTCTACAATGCTCCAGACTACTTTTCACTTTCTTTCCAGCAAAATCAAGCACCATCCAACATGCTCCGGACCATGTTTTTCTTGCTTTAAGTTAAAACTTAAAAAAAATAAATAAATAAAACTGAGCCCAATTCAACATGCTTCAGACCACGTATTTCGTTCTTCCAAGTAAAGGTAAGCACCATCCACAATGCTCCGGACTACTTTTAACGTTCTTCCCAGCAAAATTAAGCACCATCCAACATGATCCGGACTACGTTTTTCATTCTTAAACTAAAAACTTAAATTAAAAAATTATTAAAACTAAGCCCAATTCAACATGCTTCAGACCACGTTGTTTCGTATTACAAATCAAAGGTTAGCACCATTCACAATGCTCCGGACTACTTTTAACGTTCTTCCCAGCAAAATTAAGCACCTTCTACAATGCTCCAGACTACTTTTCACTTTCTTTCCAGCAAAATCAAGCACCATCCAACATGCTCCGGACCATGTTTTTCTTGCTTTAAGTTAAAACTTAAATTAATAAAAAAATAAAAACTAAGCCCGATTCGACATGCTTCAGACCACGTTGTTTCGTATTTCCAAGCAAAGGTAAGCACCATCCACAATGCTCCGGACTACTTTTAACGTTCTTCCCAGCAAAATTAAGCACCTTCTACAATGCTCCAGACTACTTTTCACTTTCTTTCCAGCAAAATTAAGCACCATCCAACATGCTCCGGACCATGTTTTTCTTGCTTTAAGTTAAAACTTAAAAAAAATAAATAAATAAAACTGAGCCCAATTCAACATGCTTCAGACCACGTATTTCGTTCTTCCAAGTAAAGGTAAGCACCATCCACAATGCTCCGGACTACTTTTAACGTTCTTCCCAGCAAAATTAAGCACCATCCAACATGATCCGGACTACGTTTTTCATTCTTAAACTAAAAACTTAAATTAAAAAATTATTAAAACTAAGCCCAATTCAACATGCTTCAGACCACGTTGTTTCGTAGTACAAATCAAAGGTAAGCACCATTCACAATGCTCCGGACTACTTTTAACGTTCTTCCCAGCAAAATTAAGCACCTTCTCCAATGCTCCAGACTACTTTTCACTTTCTTCCCAGCAAAATTAATCACCATCCAACATGATCCGGACTACGTTTTTCTTTCTTAAACTAAAAACTTAAATTAAACAATTATTAAAACTAAGCCCAATTCAACATGCTTCAGACCACGTTGTTTCGTATTACAAATCAAAGGTTAGCACCATTCACAATGCTCCGGACTACTTTTTACGTTCTTCTCAGCAAAATTAAGCACCATATAGCATGATCCGGACTACGTTTTTCTTTCTTCAACTAAAAACTTAAAATAAAAAATTATTAAAACTAAGCCCAATTCAACATGCTTCAGGCCACGTTGTTTCGTATTTCCAAGCAAAGGTAAGCACCATTCACAATGCTCCGGACTACTTTTAACGTTCTTCCCAGCAAAATTAAGCACCTTCTTCAATGCTCCAGACTACTTTTCACTTTCTTCCCAGCAAAATTAAGCACCATCCAACATGATCCGGACTACGTTTTTCATTCTTAAACTAAAAACTTAAATTAAAAAATTATTAAAACTAAGCCCAATTCAACATGCTTCAGACCACGTTGTTTCGTATTACAAATCAAAGGTAAGCACCATTCACAATGCTCCGGACTACTTTTAACGTTCTTCCCAGCAAAATTAAGCACCTTCTTCAATGCTCCAGACTACTTTTCACTTTCTTCCCAGCAAAATTAAGCACCATCCAACATGATCCGGACTACGTTTTTCTTTCTTAAACTAAAAACTTAAATTAAAAAATTATTAAAACTAAGCCCAATTCAACATGCTTCAGACCACGTTGTTTCGTATTACAAATCAAAGGTAAGCACCATCCACAATGCTCCGGACTACTTTTTACGTTCTTCCCAGCAAAATTAAGCACCATCCAGCATGATCCGGACTACGTTTTTCTTTCTTCAACTAAAAACTTAAATTAAAAAATTATTAAAACTAAGCCCAATTCAACATGCTTCAGACCACGTTGTTTCGTATTTCCAAGCAAAGGTAAGCACCATTCACAATGCTCCGGACTACTTTTAACGTTTTTCCCAGCAAAATTAAGCACCTTCTCCAATGCTCCAGACTACTATTCACTTTCTTCCCAGCAAAATTAAGCACCATCCAACATGATCCGGACTACGTTTTTCTTTCTTCAACTAAAAACTTAAATTAAAAAATTATTAAAACTAAGCCCAATTCAACATGCTTCAGACCACGTTGTTTCGTATTACAAATAAAAGGTAAGCACCATTCACAATGCTCCGGACTACTTTTAACGTTCTTCCCAGCAAAATTAAGCACCTTCTTCAATGCTCCAGACTACTTTTCACTTTCTTCCCAGCAAAATTAAGCACCATCCAACATGATCCGGACTACGTTTTTCTTTCTTAAACTAAAAACTTAAATTAAAAAATTATTAAAACTAAGCCCAATTCAACATGCTTCAGACCACGTTGTTTCGTATTACAAATCAAAGGTAAGCACCATCCACAATGCTCCGGACTACTTTTTACGTTCTTCCCAGCAAAATTAAGCACCATCCAGCATGATCCGGACTACGTTTTTCTTTCTTCAACTAAAAACTTAAAATAAAAAATTATTAAAACTAAGCCCAATTCAACATGCTTCAGGCCACGTTGTTTCGTATTTCCAAGCAAAGGTAAGCACCAATCACAATGCTCCGGACTACTTTTAACGTTCTTCCCAGCAAAATTAAGCACCTTCTTCAATGCTCCAGACTACTTTTCACTTTCTTCCCAGCAAAATTAAGCACCATCCAACATGATCCGGACTACGTTTTTCATTCTTAAACTAAAAACTTAAATTAAAAAATTATTAAAACTAAGCCCAATTCAACATGCTTCAGACCACGTTGTTTCGTATTACAAATCAAAGGTAAGCACCATTCACAATGCTCCGGACTACTTTTAACGTTCTTCCCAGCAAAATTAAGCACCTTCTTCAATGCTCCAGACTACTTTTCACTTTCTTCCCAGCAAAATTAAGCACCATCCAACATGATCCGGACTACGTTTTTCTTTCTTAAACTAAAAACTTAAATTAAAAAATTATTAAAACTAAGCCCAATTCAACATGCTTCAGACCACGTTGTTTCGTATTACAAATCAAAGGTAAGCACCATCCACAATGCTCCGGACTACTTTTTACGTTCTTCCCAGCAAAATTAAGCACCATCCAGCATGATCCGGACTACGTTTTTCTTTCTTCAACTAAAAACTTAAATTAAAAAATTATTAAAACTAAGCCCAATTCAACATGCTTCAGACCACGTTGTTTCGTATTTCCAAGCAAAGGTAAGCACCATTCACAATGCTCCGGACTACTTTTAACGTTTTTCCCAGCAAAATTAAGCACCTTCTCCAATGCTCCAGACTACTATTCACTTTCTTCCCAGCAAAATTAAGCACCATCCAACATGATCCGGACTACGTTTTTCTTTCTTCAACTAAAAACTTAAATTAAAAAATTATTAAAACTAAGCCCAATTCAACATGCTTCAGACCACGTTGTTTCGTATTACAAATAAAAGGTAAGCACCATTCACAATGCTCCGGACTACTTTTAACGTTCTTCCCAGCAAAATTAAGCACCTTCTTCAATGCTCCAGACTACTTTTCACTTTCTTCCCAGCAAAATTAAGCACCATCCAACATGATCCGGACTACGTTTTTCTTTCTTAAACTAAAAACTTAAATTAAAAAATTATTAAAACTAAGCCCAATTCAACATGCTTCAGACCACGTTGTTTCGTATTACAAATCAAAGGTAAGCACCATCCACAATGCTCCGGACTACTTTTTACGTTCTTCCCAGCAAAATTAAGCACCATCCAGCATGATCCGGACTACGTTTTTCTTTCTTCAACTAAAAACTTAAAATAAAAAATTATTAAAACTAAGCCCAATTCAACATGCTTCAGGCCACGTTGTTTCGTATTTCCAAGCAAAGGTAAGCACCATTCACAATGCTCCGGATTACTTTTAACGTTCTTCCCAGCAAAATTAAGCACCTTCTTCAATGCTCCAGACTACTTTTCACTTTCTTCCCAGCAAAATTAAGCACCATCCAACATGATCCGGACTACGTTTTTCATTCTTAAACTAAAAACTTAAATTAAAAAATTATTAAAACTAAGCCCAATTCAACATGCTTCAGACCACGTTGTTTCGTATTACAAATCAAAGGTAAGCACCATTCACAATGCTCCGGACTACTTTTAACGTTCTTCCCAGCAAAATTAAGCACCTTCTTCAATGCTCCAGACTACTTTTCACTTTCTTCCCAGCAAAATTAAGCACCATCCAACATGATCCGGACTACGTTTTTCTTTCTTAAACTAAAAACTTAAATTAAACAATTATTAAAACTAAGCCCAATTCAACATGCTTCAGACCACGTTGTTTCGTATTACAAATCAAAGGTAAGCACCATCCACAATGCTCCGGACTACTTTTTACGTTCTTCCCAGCAAAATTAAGCACCATCCAGCATGATCCGGACCACGTTTTTCATTCTTAAACTAAAAACTTAAATTAACAAATTATTAAAACTAAGCCCAATTCAACATGCTTCAGACCACGTTGTTTCGTATTACAAATCAAAGGTAAGCACCATCCACAATGCTCCGGACTGCTTTTAAAGTTTTTCCCAGCAAAATCAATGCTTCAGACTACTTTTCTTTTTCTTCCAAGCAAAATTAAGCACCATCCAACATGATCCGGACTACGTTTTTCATTCTTGAACTTAAAACTTAAATTTAAAAAAAAATCAAAACTAAGCCCAATTCAACATGCTTCAGGCCACGTTGTTTCGTATTTCCAAGCAAAGGTAAGCACCATTCACAATGCTCCGGACTACTTTTAACGTTCTTCCCAGCAAAATTAAGCACCATCCAGCATGATCCGGACTACGTTTTTCTTTCTTCAACTAAAAACTTAAATTAAAAAATTATTAAAACTAAGCCCAATTCAACATGCTTCAGACCACGTTGTTTCGTATTTCCAAGCAAAGGTAAGCACCATTCACAATGCTCCGGACTACTTTTAACGTTCTTCCCAGCAAAATTAAGCACCTTCTCCAATGCTCCAGACTACTATTCACTTTCTTCCCAGCAAAATTAAGCACCATCCAACATGATCCGTACTACGTTTTTCTTTCTTAAACTAAAAACTTAAATTAAACAATTATTAAAACTAAGCCCAATTCAACATGCTTCAGACCACGTTGTTTCGTATTACAAATCAAAGGTTAGCACCATTCACAATGCTCCGGACTACTTTTTACGTTCTTCCCAGCAAAATTAAGCACCATCCAGCATGATCCGGACTACGTTTTTCTTTCTTCAACTAAAAACTTAAATTAAAAAATTATTAAAACTAAGCCCAATTCAACATGCTTCAGACCACGTTGTTTCGTATTTCCAAGCAAAGGTAAGCACCATTCACAATGCTCCGGACTACTTTTAACGTTTTTCCCAGCAAAATTAAGCACCTTCTCCAATGCTCCAGACTACTTTTCACTTTCTTCCCAGCAAAATTAAGCACCATCCAGCATGATCCGGACTACGTTTTTCATTCTTAAACTAAAAACTTAAATTAAAAAATTATTAAAACTAAGCCCAATTCAACATGCTTCAGACCACGTTGTTTCGTATTACAAATCAAAGGTAAGCACCATCCACAATGCTCCGGACTGCTTTTAACGTTCTTCCCAGCAAAATTAAGCACCTTCTCCAATGCTCCAGACTACTATTCACTTTCTTCCCAGCAAAATTAAGCACCATCCAGCATGATCCGGACTACGTTTTTCTTTCTTCAACTAAAAACTTAAATTAAAAAATTATTAAAACTAAGCCCAATTCAACATGCTTCAGACCACGTTGTTTCGTATTACAAATCAAAGGTAAGCACCATCCACAATGCTCCGGACTGCTTTTAACGTTTTTCCCAGCAAAATTAAGCACCTTCTTCAATGCTGCAGACTACTTTTCACTTTCTTCCAAGCAAAATTAAGCACCATCCAACATGATCCGGACTACGTTTTTCATTCTTAAACTAAAAACTTAAATTAAAAAATTATTAAAACTAAGCCCAATTCAACATGCTTCAGACCACGTTGTTTCGTATTTCCAAGCAAAGGTAAGCACCATTCACAATGCTCCGGACTACTTTTAACGTTTTTCCCAGCAAAATTAAGCACCTTCTCCAATGCTCCAGACTACTTTTCACTTTCTTCCCAGCAAAATTAAGCACCATCCAACATGATCCGGACTACGTTTTTCATTCTTAAACTAAAAACTTAAATTAAAAAATTATTAAAACTAAGCCCAATTCAACATGCTTCAGACCACGTTGTTTCGTATTACAAATCAAAGGTAAGCACCATCCACAATGCTCCGGACTGCTTTTAACGTTTTTCCCAGCAAAATTAAGCACCTTCTTCAATGCTGCAGACTACTTTTCACTTTCTTCCAAGCAAAATTAAGCACCATCCAACATGATCCGGACTACGTTTTTCATTCTTAAACTAAAAACTTAAATTAAAAAATTATTAAAACTAAGCCCAATTCAACATGCTTCAGACCACGTTGTTTCGTATTTCCAAGCATAGGTAAGCACCATTCACAATGCTCCGGACTACTTTTAACGTTTTTCCCAGCAAAATTAAGCACCTTCTCCAATGCTCCAGACTACTATTCACTTTCTTCCCAGCAAAATTAAGCACCATCCAGCATGATCCGGACTACGTTTTTCATTCTTAAACTAAAAACTTAAATTAAAAAATTATTAAAACTAAGCCCAATTCAACATGCTTCAGACCACGTTGTTTCGTATTTCCAAGCAAAGGTAAGCACCATTCACAATGCTCCGGACTACTTTTAACGTTCTTCCCAGCAAAATTAAGCACCTTCTTCAATGCTCCAGACTACTTTTCACTTTCTTCCCAGCAAAATTAAGCACCATCCAACATGATCCGGACTACGTTTTTCATTCTTAAACTAAAAACTTAAATTAAAAAATTATTAAAACTAAGCCCAATTCAACATGCTTCAGACCACGTTGTTTCGTATTACAAATCAAAGGTAAGCACCATCCACAATGCTCCGGACTGCTTTTAACGTTTTTCCCAGCAAAATTAAGCACCTTCTTCAATGCTGCAGACTACTTTTCACTTTCTTCCAAGCAAAATTAAGCACCATCCAACATGATCCGGACTACGTTTTTCATTCTTAAACTAAAAACTTAAATTAAAAAATTATTAAAACTAAGCCCAATTCAACATGCTTCAGACCACGTTGTTTCGTATTTCCAAGCATAGGTAAGCACCATTCACAATGCTCCGGACTACTTTTAACGTTCTTCCCAGCAAAATTAAGCACCTTCTTCAATGCTCCAGACTACTTTTCACTTTCTTCCCAGCAAAATTAAGCACCATCCAACATGATCCGGACTACGTTTTTCATTCTTAAACTAAAAACTTAAATTAAAAAATTATTAAAACTAAGCCCAATTCAACATGCTTCAGACCACGTTGTTTCGTATTACAAATCAAAGGTAAGCACCATCCACAATGCTCCGGACTGCTTTTAACGTTTTTCCCAGCAAAATTAAGCACCTTCTTCAATGCTCCGGACTACTTTTTACGTTCTTCCCAGCAAAATTAAGCACCATCCAGCATGATCCGGACTACGTTTTTCATTCTTAAACTAAAAACTTTAATTAAAAAATTATTAAAACTAAGCCAAATTCAACATGCTTCAGACCACGTTGTTTCGTATTTCCAAGCGAAGGTAAGCACCATTCACAATGCTCCGGACTACTTTTAACGTTTTTCCCAGCAAAATTAAGCACCTTCTCCAATGCTCCAGACTACTATTCACTTTCTTCCCAGCAAAATTAAGCACCATCCAACATGATCCGGACTACGTTTTTCTTTCTTAAACTAAAAACTTAAATTAAAAAATTATTAAAACTAAACCCAATTCAACATGCTTCAGACCACGTTGTTTCGTATTTCCAAGCAAAGGTAAGCACCATTCACAATGCTCCGGACTACTTTTAACGTTCTTCCCAGCAAAATTAAGCACCTTCTTCAATGCTCCAGACTACTTTTCACTTTCTTCCCAGCAAAATTAAGCACCTTCTTCAATGCTGCAGACTACTTTTCACTTTCTTCCAAGCAAAATTAAGCACCATCCAACATGATCCGGACTACGTTTTTCTTTCTTAAACTAAAAACTTAAATTAAAAAATTATTAAAACTAAGCCCAATTCAACATGCTTCAGACCAGGTTGTTTCGTATTTCCAAGCAAAGGTAAGCACCATTCACAATGCTCCGGACTACTTTTAACGTTCTTCCCAGCAAAATTAAGCACCTTCTTCAATGCTCCAGACTACTTTTCACTTTCTTCCCAGCAAAATTAAGCACCATCCAACATGATCCGGACTACGTTTTTCATTCTTAAACTAAAAACTTAAATTAAAAAATTATTAAAACTAAGCCCAATTCAACATGCTTCAGACCACGTTGTTTCGTATTACAAATCAAAGGTAAGCACCATCCACAATGCTCCGGACTGCTTTTAACGTTTTTCCCAGCAAAATTAAGCACCTTCTTCAATGCTCCGGACTACTTTTTACGTTCTTCCCAGCAAAATTAAGCACCATCCAGCATGATCCGGACTACGTTTTTCATTCTTAAACTAAAAACTTTAATTAAAAAATTATTAAAACTAAGCCAAATTCAACATGCTTCAGACCACGTTGTTTCGTATTTCCAAGCAAAGGTAAGCACCATTCACAATGCTCCGGACTACTTTTAACGTTCTTCCCAGCAAAATTAAGCACCTTCTTCAATGCTCCAGACTACTTTTCACTTTCTTCCCAGCAAAATTAAGCACCATCCAACATGATCCGGACTACGTTTTTCATTCTTAAACTGAAAACTTAAATTAAAAAATTATTAAAACTAAGCCCAATTCAACATGCTTCAGACCACGTTGTTTCGTATTACAAATCAAAGGTAAGCACCATCCACAATGCTCCGGACTGCTTTTAACGTTTTTCCCAGCAAAATTAAGCACCTTCTTCAATGCTGCAGACTACTTTTCACTTTCTTCCAAGCAAAATTAAGCACCATCCAACATGATCCGGACTACGTTTTTCATTCTTAAACTAAAAACTTAAATTAAAAAATTATTAAAACTAAGCCCAATTCAACATGCTTCAGACCACGTTGTTTCGTATTTCCAAGCATAGGTAAGCACCATTCACAATGCTCCGGACTACTTTTAACGTTCTTCCCAGCAAAATTAAGCACCTTCTTCAATGCTCCAGACTACTTTTCACTTTCTTCCCAGCAAAATTAAGCACCATCCAACATGATCCGGACTACGTTTTTCATTCTTAAACTAAAAACTTAAATTAAAAAATTATTAAAACTAAGCCCAATTCAACATGCTTCAGACCACGTTGTTTCGTATTTCCAAGCGAAGGTAAGCACCATTCACAATGCTCCGGACTACTTTTAACGTTTTTCCCAGCAAAATTAAGCACCTTCTCCAATGCTCCAGACTACTATTCACTTTCTTCCCAGCAAAATTAAGCACCATCCAACATGATCCGGACTACGTTTTTCTTTCTTAAACTAAAAACTTAAATTAAAAAATTATTAAAACTAAACCCAATTCAACATGCTTCAGACCACGTTGTTTCGTATTTCCAAGCAAAGGTAAGCACCATTCACAATGCTCCGGACTACTTTTAACGTTCTTCCCAGCAAAATTAAGCACCTTCTTCAATGCTCCAGACTACTTTTCACTTTCTTCCCAGCAAAATTAAGCACCATCCAACATGATCCGGACTACGTTTTTCATTCTTAAACTAAAAACTTTAATTAAAAAATTATTAAAACTAAGCCAAATTCAACATGCTTCAGACCACGTTGTTTCGTATTTCCAAGCGAAGGTAAGCACCATTCACAATGCTCCGGACTACTTTTAACGTTTTTCCCAGCAAAATTAAGCACCTTCTCCAATGCTCCAGACTACTATTCACTTTCTTCCCAGCAAAATTAAGCACCATCCAACATGATCCGGACTACGTTTTTCTTTCTTAAACTAAAAACTTAAATTAAAAAATTATTAAAACTAAACCCAATTCAACATGCTTCAGACCACGTTGTTTCGTATTTCCAAGCAAAGGTAAGCACCATTCACAATGCTCCGGACTACTTTTAACGTTCTTCCCAGCAAAATTAAGCACCTTCTTCAATGCTCCAGACTACTTTTCACTTTCTTCCCAGCAAAATTAAGCACCTTCTTCAATGCTGCAGACTACTTTTCACTTTCTTCCAAGCAAAATTAAGCACCATCCAACATGATCCGGACTACGTTTTTCTTTCTTAAACTAAAAACTTAAATTAAAAAATTATTAAAACTAAGCCCAATTCAACATGCTTCAGACCACGTTGTTTCGTATTTCCAAGCATAGGTAAGCACCATTCACAATGCTCCGGACTACTTTTAACGTTCTTCCCAGCAAAATTAAGCACCTTCTTCAATGCTCCAGACTACTTTTCACTTTCTTCCCAGCAAAATTAAGCACCATCCAACATGATCCGGACTACGTTTTTCATTCTTAAACTAAAAACTTAAATTAAAAAATTATTAAAACTAAGCCCAATTCAACATGCTTCAGACCACGTTGTTTCGTATTTCCAAGCGAAGGTAAGCACCATTCACAATGCTCCGGACTACTTTTAACGTTTTTCCCAGCAAAATTAAGCACCTTCTCCAATGCTCCAGACTACTATTCACTTTCTTCCCAGCAAAATTAAGCACCATCCAACATGATCCGGACTACGTTTTTCATTCTTAAACTAAAAACTTAAATTAAAAAATTATTAAAACTAAGCCCAATTCAACATGCTTCAGACCACGTTGTTTCGTATTTCCAAGCATAGGTAAGCACCATTCACAATGCTCCGGACTACTTTTAACGTTCTTCCCAGCAAAATTAAGCACCTTCTTCAATGCTCCAGACTACTTTTCACTTTCTTCCCAGCAAAATTAAGCACCATCCAACATGATCCGGACTACGTTTTTCATTCTTAAACTAAAAACTTTAATTAAAAAATTATTAAAACTAAGCCAAATTCAACATGCTTCAGACCACGTTGTTTCGTATTTCCAAGCGAAGGTAAGCACCATTCACAATGCTCCGGACTACTTTTAACGTTTTTCCCAGCAAAATTAAGCACCTTCTCCAATGCTCCAGACTACTATTCACTTTCTTCCCAGCAAAATTAAGCACCATCCAACATGATCCGGACTACGTTTTTCTTTCTTAAACTAAAAACTTAAATTAAAAAATTATTAAAACTAAACCCAATTCAACATGCTTCAGACCACGTTGTTTCGTATTTCCAAGCAAAGGTAAGCACCATTCACAATGCTCCGGACTACTTTTAACGTTCTTCCCAGCAAAATTAAGCACCTTCTTCAATGCTCCAGACTACTTTTCACTTTCTTCCCAGCAAAATTAAGCACCTTCTTCAATGCTGCAGACTACTTTTCACTTTCTTCCAAGCAAAATTAAGCACCATCCAACATGATCCGGACTACGTTTTTCTTTCTTAAACTAAAAAACTTAAATTAAAAAATTATTAAAACTAAGCCCAATTCAACATGCTTCAGACCAGGTTGTTTCGTATTTCCAAGCAAAGGTAAGCACCATTCACAATGCTCCGGACTACTTTTAACGTTCTTCCCAGCAAAATTAAGCACCTTCTTCAATGCTCCAGACTACTTTTCACTTTCTTCCCAGCAAAATTAAGCACCATCCAACATGATCCGGACTACGTTTTTCTTTCTTAAACTAAAAACTTAAATTAAAAAATTATTAAAACTAAGCCCAATTCAACATGCTTCAGACCACGTTGTTTCGTATTACAAATCAAAGGTAAGCACCATCCACAATGCTCCGGACTGCTTTTAACGTTTTTCCCAGCAAAATTAAGCACCTTCTTCAATGCTCCGGACTACTTTTTACGTTCTTCCCAGCAAAATTAAGCACCATCCAGCATGATCCGGACTACGTTTTTCATTCTTAAACTAAAAACTTTAATTAAAAAATTATTAAAACTAAGCCAAATTCAACATGCTTCAGACCACGTTGTTTCGTATTTCCAAGCAAAGGTAAGCACCATTCACAATGCTCCGGACTACTTTTAACGTTCTTCCCAGCAAAATTAAGCACCTTCTTCAATGCTCCAGACTACTTTTCACTTTCTTCCCAGCAAAATTAAGCACCATCCAACATGATCCGGACTACGTTTTTCTTTCTTAAACTAAAAACTTAAATTAAAAAATTATTAAAACTAAGCCCAATTCAACATGCTTCAGACCACGTTGTTTCGTATTACAAATCAAAGGTAAGCACCATCCACAATGCTCCGGACTGCTTTTAACGTTTTTCCCAGCAAAATTAAGCACCTTCTTCAATGCTGCAGACTACTTTTCACTTTCTTCCAAGCAAAATTAAGCACCATCCAACATGATCCGGACTACGTTTTTCATTCTTAAACTAAAAACTTAAATTAAAAAATTATTAAAACTAAGCCCAATTCAACATGCTTCAGACCACGTTGTTTCGTATTTCCAAGCATAGGTAAGCACCATTCACAATGCTCCGGACTACTTTTAACGTTCTTCCCAGCAAAATTAAGCACCTTCTTCAATGCTCCAGACTACTTTTCACTTTCTTCCCAGCAAAATTAAGCACCATCCAACATGATCCGGACTACGTTTTTCATTCTTAAACTAAAAACTTAAATTAAAAAATTATTAAAACTAAGCCCAATTCAACATGCTTCAGACCACGTTGTTTCGTATTACAAATCAAAGGTAAGCACCATCCACAATGCTCCGGACTGCTTTTAACGTTTTTCCCAGCAAAATTAAGCACCTTCTTCAATGCTCCGGACTACTTTTTACGTTCTTCCCAGCAAAATTAAGCACCATCCAGCATGATCCGGACTACGTTTTTCATTCTTAAACTAAAAACTTTAATTAAAAAATTATTAAAACTAAGCCAAATTCAACATGCTTCAGACCACGTTGTTTCGTATTTCCAAGCGAAGGTAAGCACCATTCACAATGCTCCGGACTACTTTTAACGTTTTTCCCAGCAAAATTAAGCACCTTCTCCAATGCTCCAGACTACTATTCACTTTCTTCCCAGCAAAATTAAGCACCATCCAACATGATCCGGACTACGTTTTTCTTTCTTAAACTAAAAACTTAAATTAAAAAATTATTAAAACTAAACCCAATTCAACATGCTTCAGACCACGTTGTTTCGTATTTCCAAGCAAAGGTAAGCACCATTCACAATGCTCCGGACTACTTTTAACGTTCTTCCCAGCAAAATTAAGCACCTTCTTCAATGCTCCAGACTACTTTTCACTTTCTTCCCAGCAAAATTAAGCACCTTCTTCAATGCTGCAGACTACTTTTCACTTTCTTCCAAGCAAAATTAAGCACCATCCAACATGATCCGGACTACGTTTTTCTTTCTTAAACTAAAAACTTAAATTAAAAAATAATTAAAACTAAGCCCGATTCAACATGCTTCAGACCACGTTGTTTCGTATTTCCAAGCAAAGGTAAGCACCATCCACAATGCTCCGGACTACTTTTTACGTTCTTCCCAGCAAAATTAAGCACCTTCTCCAATGCTCCAGACTACTATTCACTTTCTTCCCAGCAAAATTAAGCACCATACAGCATGATCCGGACTACGTTTTTCTTTCTTTAACTAAAAACTTAAATTTAAAAAAAATAAAATTTAAGCCCGATTCGACATGCTTCAGACCACGTTGTTTCGTATTTCCAAGCAAATGTAAGCACCATTCTTAATGCTCCGGACTACTTTAAACGTTCTTCCCAGCAAAATTAAGCACCTTCTCCAATGCTCCAGACTACTATTCACTTTCTTCCAAGCTAAATTAAGCACCATCCAACATGATCCGGACTACCTTTTTCTTTCTTCAACTAAAAACTTAAATTAAAAAATAATTAAAACTAAGCCCAATTCAACATGCTCCAGACCACGTTGTTTCGTATTACAAATCAAAGGTAAGCACCATCCACAATGCTCCGGCCTACTTTGTACGTTCTTCCCAGCAAAATTAAGCACCTTCTCCAATGCTCCAGACTACTATTCACTTTCTTCCCAGCAAAATTAAGCACCATCCAACATGATCCGGACTACGTTTTTCTTTCTTTAACTAAAAACTTAAATAAATAAAAAAATAAAAACTAAGCCCGATTCGACATGCTTCAGACCACGTTGTTTCGTATTACAAATCAAAGGTAAGCACCATCCACAATGCTCCGGACTACTTTTTACGTTCTTCCCAGCAAAATTTAGCACCTTCTCCAATGCTCCAGACTACTATTCACTTTCTTCCCAGCAAAATTAAGCACCATCCAGCATGATCCGGACTACGTTTTTCTTTCTTCAACTAAAAACTTAAATTAAAAAATAATTAAAACTAAGCCCGATTCAACATGCTTCAGACCACGTTGTTTCGTATTTCCAAGCAAAGGTAAGCACCATCCACAATGCTCCGGACTACTTTTTACGTTCTTCCCAGCAAAATTAAGCACCTTCTCCAATGCTCCAGACTACTATTCACTTTCTTCCCAGCAAAATTAAGCACCATACAGCATGATCCGGACTACGTTTTTCTTTCTTTAACAAAAAACTTAAATTTAAAAAAAATAAAATTTAAGCCCGATTCGACATGCTTCAGACCACGTTGTTTCGTATTTCCAAGCAAATGTAAGCACCATTCTTAATGCTCCGGACTACTTTAAACGTTCTTCCCAGCAAAATTAAGCACCTTCTCCAATGCTCCAGACTACTATTCACTTTCTTCCAAGCTAAATTAAGCACCATCCAGCATGATCCGGACTACGTTTTTCTTTCTTTAACTAAAAACTTAAATTAATAAAAAAATAAAAACTAAGCCCGATTCAACATGCTTCAGACCACGTTGTTTCGTATTTCCAATCAAAGGTAAGCACCATCCACAATCCTCCGGACTACTTTTAACGTTCTTCCCAGCAAAATTAAGCACCTTCTCCAATGCTCCAGACTACTATTCACTTTCTTCCAAGCTAAATTAAGCACCATCCAGCATGATCCGGACTACGTTTTTCTTTCTTTAACTAAAAACTTAAATAAATAAAAAAATAAAAACTAAACCCGATTCGACATGCTTCAGACCACGTTGTTTCGTATTTCCAATCAAAGGTAAGCACCATTCACAATGCTCCGGACTGCTTTTAACGTTCTTTCCAGCAAAATTAAGCACCATCCAGCATGATCTGGACTACGTTTTTCTTTCTTTAACTAAAAACTTAAATTAATAAAAAAATAAAAACTAAGCCCGATTCGACATGCTTCAGACCACGTTGTTTCGTATTTCCAATCAAAGGTAAGCACCATCCACAATGCTCCGCACTACTTTTAACGTTCTTCCCAGCAAAATTAAGCACCTTCCCCAATGCTCCAGACTACTATTCACTTTCTTCCTAGCTAAATTAAGCACCATCCAGCATGATCCGGACTACGTTTTTCTTTCTTTAACTAAAAACTTAAATAAATAAAAAAATAAAAACTAAGCCCGATTCGACATGCTTCAGACCACGTTGTTTCGTATTTCCAAGCAAATGTAAGCACCATTCTTAATGCTCCGGACTACTTTAAACGTTCTTCCCAGCAAAATTAAGCACCTTCTCCAATGCTCCAGACTACTATTCACTTTCTTCCAAGCTAAATTAAGCACCATCCAGCATGATCCGGACTACGTTTTTCTTTCTTTAACTAAAAACTTAAATTAATAAAAAAATAAAAACTAAGCCCGATTCAACATGCTTCAGACCACGTTGTTTCGTATTTCCAAGCAAAGGTAAGCACCATTCACAATCCTCCGGACTACTTTTAACGTTCTTCCCAGCAAAATTAAGCACCTTCTCCAATGCTCCAGACTACTATTCACTTTCTTCCTAGCAAAATTAAGCACCATCCAACATGATCCGGACTACGTTTTTCTTTCTTCAACTAAAAACTTAAATTAAAAAATAATTAAAACTAAGCCCAATTCAACATGCTCCAGACCACGTTGTTTCGTATTACAAATCAAAGGTAAGCACCATCCACAATGCTCCGGACTACTTTTTACGTTCTTCCCAGCAAAATTAAGCACCTTCTTCAATGCTCCAGACTACTATTCACTTTCTTCCCAGCAAAATTAAGCACCATCCAGCATGATCCGGACTACGTTTTTCTTTCTTTAACTAAAAACTTAAATTTAAAAAAAATAAAAACTAAGCCCGATTCAACATGCTTCAGACCACGTTGTTTCGTATTACAAATCAAAGGTAAGCACCATCCACAATGCTCCGGACTACTTTTTACGTTCTTCCCAGCAAAATTAAGCACCTTCTCCAATGCTCCAGACTACTATTCACTTTCTTCCCAGCAAAATTAAGCACCATCCAGCATGATCCGGACTACGTTTTTCTTTCTTTAACTAAAAACTTAAATTTAAAAAAAATAAAAACTAAGCCCGATTCAACATGCTTCAGACCACGTTGTTTCGTTTTTCCAAGCAAAGGTAAGCACCATTCACAATGCTCCGGACTACTTTTAACGTTATTCCCAGCAAAATTAAGCACCTTCTCCAATGCTCCAGACTACTATTCACTTTCTTCCCAGCAAAATTAAGCACCATCCAACATGATCCGGACTACGTTTTTCTTTCTTCAACTAAAAACTTAAATTAAAAAATAATTAAAACTAAGCCCAATTCAACATGCTCCAGACCACGTTGTTTCGTATTACAAATCAAAGGTAAGCACCATCCACAATGCTCCGGACTACTTTTTACGTTCTTCCCAGCAAAATTAAGCACCTTCTCCAATGCTCCAGACTACTATTCACTTTCTTCCCAGCAAAATTAAGCACCATCCAGCATGATCCGGACTACGTTTTTCTTTCTTTAACTAAAAACTTAAATTTAAAAAAAATAAAAACTAAGCCCGATTCAACATGCTTCAGACCACGTTGTTTCGTTTTTCCAAGCAAAGGTAAGCACCATTCACAATGCTCCGGACTACTTTTAACGTTATTCCCAGCAAAATTAAGCACCTTCTCCAATGCTCCAGACTACTATTCACTTTCTTCCCAGCAAAAATAAGCACCATCCAGCATGATCCGGACTACGTTTTTCATTCTTAAACTAAAAACTTAAATTAAAAAATTATTAAAACTAAGCCCAATTCAACATGCTTCAGACCACGTTGTTTCGTATTACAAATCAAAGGTAAGCACCATCCACAATGCTCCGGACTGCTTTTAACGTTCTTCCCAGCAAAATTAAGCACCTTCTCCAATGCTCCAGACTACTATTCACTTTCTTCCCAGCAAAATTAAACACCATCCAGCATGATCCGGACTGCGTTTTTCTTTATTCAACTAAAAACTTAAATTAAAAAATAATTAAAACTAAGCCCAATTCAACATGCTCCAGACGACGTTGTTTCGTATTTCCAAGCAAATGTAAGCACCATCCACAATGCTCCGGACTACTTTTTACGTTCTTCCCAGCAAAATTAAGCACCTTCTCCAATGCTCCAGACTACTATTCACTTTCTTCCTAGCAAAATTAAGCACCATCCAGCATGATCCGGACTGCGTTTTTCTTTCTTCAACTAAAAACTTAAATTAAAAAATAATTAAAACTAAGCCCAATTCAACATGCTCCAGACGACGTTGTTTCGTATTTCCAAGCAAAGGTAAGCACCATCCACAATGCTCCGGACTGCTTTTAACGTTCTTCCCAGCAAAATTAAGCACCTTCTCCAATGCTCCAGACTACTATTCACTTTCTTCCCAGCAAAATTAAACACCATCCAGCATGATCTGGACTACGTTTTTCATTCTTTAACTAAAAACTTAAATTAAAAAATAATTAAAACTGAACCCAATTCAACATGCTCCAGACGACGTTGTTTCGTATTTCCAAGCAAAGGTAAGCACCATCCACAATGCTCCGGACTACTTTTTACGTTCTTCCCAGCAAAATAAAGCACCTTCTCCAATGCTCCAGACTACTATTCACTTTCTTCCTAGCAAAATTAAGCACCATCCAGCATGATCCGGACTGCGTTTTTCTTTATTCAACTAAAAACTTAAATTAAAAAATAATTAAAACTAAGCCCAATTCAACATGCTCCAGACGACGTTGTTTCGTATTTCCAAGCAAATGTAAGCACCATCCACAATGCTCCGGACTGCTTTTAACGTTCTTCCCAGCAAAATTAAGCACCATCCAGCATGATCCGGACTACGTTTTTCTTTCTTTAACTAAAAACTTAAATTTAAAAAAAATAAAAACTAAGCCCGATTCAACATGCTTCAGACCACGTTGTTTCGTTTTTCCAAGCAAAGGTAAGCACCATTCACAATGCTCCGGACTACTTTTAACGTTATTCCCAGCAAAATTAAGCACCTTCTCCAATGCTCCAGACTACTATTCACTTTCTTCCCAGCAAAAATAAGCACCATCCAGCATGATCCGGACTACGTTTTTCATTCTTAAACTAAAAACTTAAATTAAAAAATTATTAAAACTAAGCCCAATTCAACATGCTTCAGACCACGTTGTTTCGTATTACAAATCAAAGGTAAGCACCATCCACAATGCTCCGGACTGCTTTTAACGTTCTTCCCAGCAAAATTAAGCACCTTCTCCAATGCTCCAGACTACTATTCACTTTCTTCCCAGCAAAATTAAACACCATCCAGCATGATCCGGACTGCGTTTTTCTTTATTCAACTAAAAACTTAAATTAAAAAATAATTAAAACTAAGCCCAATTCAACATGCTCCAGACGACGTTGTTTCGTATTTCCAAGCAAAGGTAAGCACCATCCACAATGCTCCGGACTACTTTTTACGTTCTTCCCAGCAAAATAAAGCACCTTCTCCAATGCTCCAGACTACTATTCACTTTCTTCCTAGCAAAATTAAGCACCATCCAGCATGATCCGGACTGCGTTTTTCTTTCTTCAACTAAAAACTTAAATTAAAAAATAATTAAAACTAAGCCCAATTCAACATGCTCCAGACGACGTTGTTTCGTATTTCCAAGCAAAGGTAAGCACCATCCACAATGCTCCGGACTGCTTTTAACGTTCTTCCCAGCAAAATTAAGCACCTTCTCCAATGCTCCAGACTACTATTCACTTTCTTCCCAGCAAAATTAAACACCATCCAGCATGATCTGGACTACGTTTTTCATTCTTTAACTAAAAACTTAAATTAAAAAATAATTAAAACTAAGCCCAATTCAACATGCTCCAGACGACGTTGTTTCGTATTTCCAAGCAAAGGTAAGCACCATCCACAATGCTCCGGACTACTTTTTACGTTCTTCCCAGCAAAATAAAGCACCTTCTCCAATGCTCCAGACTACTATTCACTTTCTTCCTAGCAAAATTAAGCACCATCCAGCATGATCCGGACTGCGTTTTTCTTTATTCAACTAAAAACTTAAATTAAAAAATAATTAAAACTAAGCCCAATTCAACATGCTCCAGACGACGTTGTTTCGTATTTCCAAGCAAATGTAAGCACCATCCACAATGCTCCGGACTACTTTTTACGTTCTTCCCAGCAAAATTAAGCACCTTCTCCAATGCTCCAGACTACTATTCACTTTCTTCCCAGCAAAATTAAACACCATCCAGCATGATCTGGACTACGTTTTTCATTCTTTAACTAAAAACTTAAATTAAAAAATAATTAAAACTGAACCCAATTCAACATGCTCCAGACGACGTTGTTTCGTATTTCCAAGCAAAGGTAAGCACCATCCACAATGCTCCGGACTGCTTTTAACGTTCTTCCCAGCAAAATTAAGCACCTTCTCCAATGCTCCAGACTACTATTCACTTTCTTCCCAGCAAAATTAAACACCATCCAGCATGATCCGGACTGCGTTTTTCTTTCTTCAACTAAAAACTTAAATTAAAAAATAATTAAAACTAAGCCCAATTCAACATGCTCCAGACGACGTTGTTTCGTATTTCCAAGCAAAGGTAAGCACCATCCACAATGCTCCGGACTGCTTTTAACGTTCTTCCCAGCAAAATTAAGCACCTTCTCCAATGCTCCAGACTACTATTCACTTTCTTCCCAGCAAAATTAAACACCATCCAGCATGATCTGGACTACGTTTTTCATTCTTTAACTAAAAACTTAAATTAAAAAATAATTAAAACTGAACCCAATTCAACATGCTCCAGACGACGTTGTTTCGTATTTCCAAGCAAAGGTAAGCACCATCCACAATGCTCCGGACTGCTTTTAACGTTCTTCCCAGCAAAATTAAGCACCTTCTCCAATGCTCCAGACTACTATTCACTTTCTTCCCAGCAAAATTAAGCACCATCCAGCATGATCCGGACTGCGTTTTTCTTTATTCAACTAAAAACTTAAATTAAAAAATAATTAAAACTAAGCCCAAGTCAACATGCTCCAGACGACGTTGTTTCGTATTTCCAAGCAAATGTAAGCACCATCCACAATGCTCCGGACTGCTTTTAACGTTCTTCCCAGCAAAATTAAGCACCATCCAGCATGATCCGGACTACGTTTTTCTTTCTTTAACTAAAAACTTAAATTAATAAAAAAATAAAAACTAAGCCCGATTCGACATGCTTCAGACCACGTTGTTTCGTATTTCCAAGCAAAGGTAAGCACCATTCACAATCCTCCGGACTACTTTTAACGTTCTTCCCAGCAAAATTAAGCACCTTCTCCAATGCTCCAGACTACTATTCACTTTTTTCCCAGCAAAATTAAGCACCATCCAGCATGATCCGGACTGCGTTTTTCTTTCTTCAACTAAAAACTTAAATTAAAAAATAATTAAAACTGAACCCAATTCAACATGCTCCAGACGACGTTGTTTCGTATTTCCAAGCAAAGGTAAGCACCATCCACAATGCTCCGGACTGCTTTTAACGTTCTTCCCAGCAAAATTAAGCACCTTCTCCAATGCTCCAGACTAATATTCACTTTCTTCCCAGCAAAATTAAGCACCATCCAACATGATCTGGACTATGTTTTTCTTTCTTCAACTAAAAACTTAAATTTAAAAAAAATAAAAATTAACCCCAATTCAACATGCTTCAGACCACGTTGTTTCGTATTTCCAAGCAAAGGTAAGCACCATTCACAATGCTCCGGACTACTTCTTACGTTCTTCCCAGCAAAATTAAGCACCTTCTCCAATGCTCCAGACTACTATTCACTTTCTTCCTAGCAAAATTAAGCACCATCCAACATGATCTGGACTATGTTTTTCTTTCTTCAACTAAAAACTTAAATTTAAAAAAAATAAAAATTAACCCCAATTCAACATGCTTCAGACCACGTTGTTTCGTATTACAAATCAAAGGTAAGCACCATCCACAATGCTCCGGACTACTTTTAACGTTCTTCTTAGCAAAATTAAGCACCTTCTCCAATGCTCCAGACTACTATTCACTTTCTTCCTAGCAAAATTAAGCACCATCCAACATGATCTGGACTATGTTTTTCTTTCTTCAACTAAAAACTTAAATTTAAAAAAAATAAAAATTAACCCCAATTCAACATGCTTCAGACCACGTTGTTTCGTATTACAAATCAAAGGTAAGCACCATCCACAATGCTCCGGACTACTTTTAACGTTCTTCCCAGCAAAATTAAGCACCTTCTCCAATGCTCCAGACTACTATTCACTTTCTTCCTAGCAAAATTAAGCACCATCCAACATGATCCGGACTACGTTTTTCTTTCTTCAACTAAAAACTTAAATTTAAAAAAAAATAAAAATTAACCCCAATTCAACATGCTTCAGACCACGTTGTTTCGTATTTCCAAGCAAAGGTAAGCACCATTCACAATGCTCCGGACTATTTTTTACGTTCTTCCCAGCAAAATTAAGCACCTTCTCCAATGCTCCAGACTACTATTCACTTTTTTCCCAGCAAAATTAAGCACCATCCAACATGATCCGGACTACGTTTTTCTTTCTTCAACTAAAAACTTAAATTTAAAAAAAAATAAAAATTAACCCCAATTCAACAGGCTTCAGACCACGTTGTTTCGTATTACAAATCAAAGGTAAGCACCATCCACAATGCTCCGGACTACTTTTTACGTTCTTCCCAGCAAAATTAAGCACCTTCTCCAATGCTCCAGACTACTATTCACTTTCTTCCTAGCAAAATTAAGCACCATCCAACATGATCTGGACTATGTTTTTCTTTCTTCAACTAAAAACTTAAATTAAAAAAAAATAAAAATTAACCCCAATTCAACATGCTTCAGACCACGTTGTTTCGTATTACAAATCAAAGGTAAGCACCATCCACAATGCTCCGGACTACTTTTAACGTTCTTCCCAGCAAAATTAAGCACCTTCTCCAATGCTCCAGACTACTATTCACTTTCTTCCTAGCAAAATTAAGCACCATCCAACATGATCCGGACTACGTTTTTCTTTCTTCAACTAAAAACTTAAATTTAAAAAAAAATAAAAATTAACCCCAATTCAACATGCTTCAGACCACGTTGTTTCGTATTTCCAAGCAAAGGTAAGCACCATTCACAATGTTCCGGACTACTTTTTACGTTCTTCCCAGCAAAATTAAGCACCTTCTCCAATGCTCCAGACTACTATTCACTTTTTTCCCAGCAAAATTAAGCACCATCCAACATGATCCGGACTACGTTTTTCTTTCTTCAACTAAAAACTTAAATTAAAAAAAAATAAAAATTAACCCCAATTCAACAGGCTTCAGACCACGTTGTTTCGTATTACAAATCAAAGGTAAGCACCATCCACAATGCTCCGGACTACTTTTAACGTTCTTCCCAGCAAAATTAAGCACCTTCTCCAATGCTCCAGACTACTATTCACTTTCTTCCTAGCAAAATTAAGCACCATCCAACATGATCCGGACTACGTTTTTCTTTCTTCAACTAAAAACTTAAATTTAAAAAAAAATAAAAATTAACCCCAATTCAACATGCTTCAGACCACGTTGTTTCGTATTACAAATCAAAGGTAAGCACCATTCACAATGCTCCGGACTACTTTAAACGTTCTTCCCAGCAAAATTAAGCACCTTCTCCAATGCTCCAGACTACTATTCACTTTCTTCCCAGCTAAATTAAGCAACATCCAGCATGATCTGGACTACGTTTTTCTTTCTTTAACTAAAAACTTAAATTAATAAAAAAATAAAAACTAAGCCCGATTCAACATGCTTCAGACCACGTTGTTTCGTATTTCCATGCAAAGGTAAGCACCATTCACAATGTTCCGGACTACTTTAAACGTTCTTCCCAGCAAAATTAAGCACCTTCTTCAATGCTCCAGATTACTATTCACTTTCTTCCCAGCAAAATTAAGCACCATCCAACATGATCCGGACTAAGTTTTTCTTTCTTCAACCAAAAACTTAAATTAAAAAAAATAAAAACTAATCCCAATTCAACATGCTTCAGACCACGTTTTTTCGTATTTCCAAGCAAAGGTAAGCACCATTCACAATGCTCCGGACTACTTTTAACGTTCTTCCCAGCAAAATTAAGCACCTTCTCCAATGCTCTAGACTACTTTTCACTTTCTTCCCAGCAAAAATAAGCACCATCCAGCATGATCCGGACTACGTTTTTCTTTCTTTAACTAAAAACTTAAATTAAAAAAAAATAAAAACTAAGCCCGATTCAACATGCTTCAGACCACGTTTTTTCGAATTTCCAATCAAAGGTAAGCACCATCCACAATGCTCCGGACTACTTTAAACGTTCTTCCCGGCAAAATTAAGCACCTTCTTCAATGCTCCAGACTACTTTTCACTTTCTTCCCAGCAAAATTAAGCACCATCCAGCATGATCCGGACTACGTTTTTCTTTCTTCAACTAAAAACTTAAATTAATAAAAAAATAAAAACTAAGCCCGATTCAACATGCTTCAGACCACGTTGTTTCGTATTTCCAAGCAAAGGTAAGCACCATTCACAATGCTCCGGACTACTTTTAACGTTCTTCCCAGCAAAATTAAGCACCTTCTCCAATGCTCCAGACTACTATTCACTTTCTTCCCAGCTAAATTAAGCACCATCCAGCATGATCCGGACTACGTTTTTCTTTCTTTAACTAAAAACTTAAATTAATAAAAAAATAAAAACTAAGCCCGATTCAACATGCTTCAGACCACGTTGTTTCGTATTTCCAAGCAAAGGTAAGCACCATTCACAATGCTCCGGACTACTTTTAACGATCTTCCCAGCAAAATTAAGCACCTTCTCCAATGCTCCAGACTACTATTCACTTTCTTCCCAGCTAAATTAAGCACCATCCAGCATGATCCGGACTACGTTTTTCTTTCTTTAACTAAAAACTTAAATTAATAAAAAAATAAAAACTAAGCCCGATTCAACATGCTTCAGACCACGTTTTTTTGTATTTCCAAGCAAAGGTAAGCACCATTCACAATGCTTCGGACTACTTTTAACGTTCTTCCCAGCAAAATTAAGCACCTTCTCCAATGCTCCAGACTACTTTTCACTTTCTTCCCAGCTAAATTAAGCACCATCCAGCATGATCCGGACTACGTTTTTCTTTCTTTAACTAAAAACTTAAATTTAAAAAAAATAAAAACTTAGCCCGATTCAACATGCTTCAGACCACGTTTTTTTGTATTTCCAAGCAAAGGTAAGCACCATTCACAATGCTCCGGACTACTTTTAACGTTCTTCCCAGCAAAATTAGGCACCTTCTCCAATGCTCCAGACTACTTTTCACTTTCTTCCCAGCTAAATTAAGCACCATCCAGCATGATCCGGACTACGTTTTTCTTTCTTTAACTAAAAACTTAAATTAATAAAAAAATAAAAACTAAGCCCGATTCAACATGCTTCAGACCACGTTGTTTCGTATTTCCAAGCAAAGGTAAGCATCATTCACAATGCTCCGGACTACTTTTAACGTTTTTCCCAGCAAAATTAAGCACCTTCTCCAATGCTCCAGACTACTATTCACTTTCTTCCCAGCTAAATTAAGCACCATCCAGCATGATCCGGACTACGTTTTTCTTTCTTTAACTAAAAACTTAAATTTAAAAAAAATAAAAACTTAGCCCGATTCAACATGCTTCAGACCACGTTTTTTTGTATTTCCAAGCAAAGGTAAGCACCATTCACAATGCTTCGGACTACTTTTAACGTTCTTCCCAGCAAAATTAAGCACCTTCTCCAATGCTCCAGACTACTTTTCACTTTCTTCCCAGCTAAATTAGGCACCATCCAGCATGATCCGGACTACGTTTTTCTTTCTTTAACTAAAAACTTAAATTTAAAAAAAATAAAAACTTAGCCCGATTCAACATGCTTCAGACCACGTTTTTTCGTATTTCCATGCAAAGGTAAGCACCATTCACAATGCTCCGGACTACTTTTAACGTTCTTCCCAGCAAAATTAAGCACCTTCTCCAATGCTCCAGACTACTATTCACTTTCTTCCCAGCTAAATTAAGCACCATCCAGCATGATCCGGACTACGTTTTTCTTTCTTTAACTAAAAACTTAAATTTAAAAAAAAAATAAAAACTAAGCCCGATTCAACATGCTTCAGACCACGTTGTTTCGTATTTCCAAGCAAAGGTAAGCACCATTCACAATGTTCCGGACTTCTTTTAACGTTCTTCCCAGCAAAATTAAGCACCTTCTCCAATGCTCCAGACTACTATTCACTTTCTTCCCAGCTAAATTAAGCACCATCCAGCATGATCCGGACTACGTTTTTCTTTCTTTAACTAAAAACTTAAATTTAAAAAAAATAAAAACTTAGCCCGATTCAACATGCTTCAGACCACGTTTTTTTGTATTTCCAAGCAAAGGTAAGCACCATTCACAATGCTTCGGACTACTTTTAACGTTCTTCCCAGCAAAATTAAGCACCTTCTCCAATGCTCCAGACTACTTTTCACTTTCTTCCCAGCTAAATTAAGCACCATCCAGCATGATCCGGACTACGTTTTTCTTTCTTTAACTAAAAACTTAAATTTAAAAAAAATAAAAACTTAGCCCGATTCAACATGCTTCAGACCACGTTTTTTTGTATTTCCAAGCAAAGGTAAGCACCATTCACAATGCTCCGGACTACTTTTAACGTTCTTCCCAGCAAAATTAAGCACCTTCTCCAATGCTCCAGACTACTTTTCACTTTCTTCCCAGCTAAATTAAGCACCATCCAGCATGATCCGGACTACGTTTTTCTTTCTTTAACTAAAAACTTAAATTTAAAAAAAATAAAAACTTAGCCCGATTCAACATGCTTCAGACCACGTTGTTTCGTATTACAAATCAAAGGTAAGCACCATTCACAATGCTCCGGACTACTTTTAACGTTCTTCCCAGCAAAATTAAGCACCTTCTCCAATGCTCCAGACTACTATTCACTTTCTTCCCAGCTAAATTAAGCACCATCCAGCATGATCCGGACTACGTTTTTCTTTCTTTAACTAAAAACTTAAATTAATAAAAAAATAAAAACTAAGCCCGATTCAACATGCTTCAGACCACGTTGTTTCGTATTTCCAAGCAAAGGTAAGCACCATTCACAATGTTCCGGACTACTTTTAACGTTCTTCCCAGCAAAATTAAGCACCTTCTCCAATGCTCCAGACTACTATTCACTTTCTTCCCAGCTAAATTAAGCACCATCCAGCATGATCCGGACTACGTTTTTCTTTCTTTAACTAAAAACTTAAATTAATAAAAAAATAAAAACTAAGCCCGATTCAACATGCTTCAGACCACGTTGTTTCGTATTTCCAAGCAAAGGTAAGCACCATTCACAATGCTCCGGACTACTTTTAACGTTTTTCCCAGCAAAATTAAGCACCTTCTCCAATGCTCCAGACTACTATTCACTTTCTTCCCAGCTAAATTAAGCACCATCCAGCATGATCCAGACTACGTTTGTCTTTCGTTAACTAAAAACTTAAATTAAAAAAAAAATAAAAACTTAGCCCGATTCAACATGCTTCAGACCACGTTGTTTCGTATTACAAATCAAAGGTAAGCACCATTCACAATGCTCCGGACTACTTTTAACGTTCTTCCCAGCAAAATTAAGCACCTTCTCCAATGCTCCAGACTACTATTCACTTTCTTCCCAGCTAAATTAAGCACCATCCAGCATGATCCGGACTACGTTTTTCTTTCTTTAACTTAAAACTTAAATTAATAAAAAAATAAAAACTAAGCCCGATTCAACATGCTTCAGACCACGTTGTTTCGTATTTCCAAGCAAAGGTAAGCACCATTCACAATGCTCCGGACTACTTTTAACGTTTTTCCCAGCAAAATTAAGCACCTTCTCCAATGCTCCAGACTACTATTCACTTTCTTCCCAGCTAAATTAAGCACCATCCAGCATGATCCGGACTACGTTTTTCTTTCTTTAACTAAAAACTTAAATTTAAAAAAAATTAAAACTAAGCCCAATTCAACATGCTTCAGACGACGTTGTTTCGTATTACAAATCAAAGATAAGCACCATTCACAATGCTCCGGACTACTTTTAACGTTCTTCCCAGCAAAATTAAGCACCTTCTCCAATGCTCCAGACTACTATTCACTTTCTTCCCAGCAAAATTAAGCACCATCCAACATGATCCGGACTACGTTTTTCTTTCTTCAACTAAAAACTTAAATTTAAAAAAAATAAAAACTAAGCCCGATTCAACATGCTTCAGACCACGTTGTTTCGTATTTCCAAGCAATGGTAAGCACCATTCACAATGCTCCGGACTACTTTAAACGTTCTTCCCAGCTAAATTAAGCACCTTCCCCAATGCTCCAGACTACTATTCACTTTCTTCCCAGCAAAATTAAGCAACATCCAGCATGATCCGGACTACGTTTTTCTTTCTTCAACTAAAAACTTAAATTTAAAAAAAATAAAAACTAAGCCCGATTCCAAATGCTTCAGACCACGTTGTTTCGTATTTCCAAGCAAAGGTAAGCACCTTCCCCAATGCTCCAGACTACTATTCACTTTCTTCCCAGCTAAATTAACCACCATCCAGCATGATCCGGACTACGTTTTTCTTTCTTTAACTAAAAACTTAAATTAAAAAAAAATAAAAAACTAAGCCCGATTCAAAATGCTTCAGACCACGTTGTTTCGTATTTCCAAGCAAAGGTAAGCACCATCCACAATGCTCCGGACTACTTTTTACGTTCTTCCCAGCAAAATTAAGCACCTTCTCCAATGCTCCAGACTACTATTTACTTTCTTCCCAGCTAAATAAAGCAACATCCAGCATGATCCGGACTACGTTTTTCTTTCTTCAACTAAAAACTTAAATTAAAAAAAAAATAAAAACTAAACCCAATTCAACATGCTTCAGACCACGTTGTTTCGTATTACAAATTAAAGGTAAGCACCATCCACAATGCTCCGGACTACTTTTTACGTTCTTCCCAGCAAAATTAAGCACCTTCTCCAGTGCTCCAGACAACTATATACTTTCTTCCAAGCAAAATAAAGCACCATCCAGCATGATCCGGACTACGTTTTTCTTTCTTCAACTAAAAACTTAAATTAAAAAATAATTAAAACTGAGTTCAATTCAACATGCTCCAGACCACGTTGCTTCGTATTACAAATCAAAAGTAAGCACCATCCACAATGCTCCGGACTACTTTTTACGTTCTTCCCAGCAAAATTAAGCACCTTCTCCAGTGCTCCAGACAACTATATACTTTCTTCCAAGCAAAATAAAGCACCATCCAGCATGATCCGGACTACGTTTTTCTTTCTTTAACTAAAAACTTAAATAAAAAAAAATAAAAAACTAAGCCCGATTCAAAATGCTTCAGACCACGTTGTTTCGTATTTCCAAGCAAAGGTAAGCACCATCCACAAGGTTCCGGACTACTTTTTACGTTCTTCCCAGCAAAATTAAGCACCTTCTCCAATGCTCCACACTACTATTCACTTTCTTCCCAGCAAAATTAAGCACCATCCAGCATGATCCGGACTACGTTTTTCTTTCTTTAACTAAAAACTTAAATTTAAAAAAAATAAAAAACTAAGCCCGATTCAAAATGCTTCAGACCACGTTGTTTTGTATTACAAATCAAAGGTAAGCACCATCCACAATGCTCCGGACTACTTTTTACGTTCTTCCCAGCAAAATTAAGCACCTTCTCCAATGCTCCAGACTACTATTCACTTTCTTCCCAGCAAAAATAAGCACCATCCAGCATGATCCGGACTACGTTTTTCTTTCTTCAACTAAAAACTTAAATTAAAAAAAAAATAAAAACTAAACCCAATTCAACATGCTTCAGACCACGTTGTTTCGTATAACAAATTAAAGGTAAGCACCATCCACAATGCTCCGGACTACTTTTTACGTTCTTCCCAGCAAAATTAAGCACCTTCTCCAATGCTCCAGACTACTATTCACTTTCTTCCCAGCAAAAAAAAGCACCATCCAGCATGATCCGGACTACGTTTTTCTTTCTTCAACTAAAAACTTAAATTAAAAAAAAAATAAAAACTAAACCCAATTCAACATGCTTCAGACCACGTTGTTTCGTATTACAAATTAAAGGTAAGCACCATCCACAATGCTCCGGACTACTTTTTACGTTCTTCCCAGCAAAACTAAGCACCTTCTCCAATGCTCCGGACTACTTTTAACGTTCTTCCCAGCAAAATTAAGCACCTTCTCCAATGCTCCAGACTACTATTCACTTTCTTCCCAGCAAAATTAAGCACCATCCAGCATGATCCGGACTACGTTTTTCTTTCTTTAACTAAAAACTTAAATTAAAAAAAAAATAAAAACTAAACCCAATTCAACATACTTCAGACCACATTGTTTCGTATTACAAATTAAAGGTAAGCACCATCCACAATGCTCCGGACTACTTTTAACGTTCTTCCCAGCAAAATTAAGCACCTTCTCCAATGCTCCAGACTACTATTCACTTTCTTCCCAGCAAAAATAAGCACCATCCAGCATGATCCGGACTACGTTTTTCTTTCTTTAACTAAAAACTTAAATTAAAAAAAAAATAAAAACTAAACCCAATTCAACATGCTTCAGACCACGTTGTTTCGTATAACAAATTAAAGGTAAGCACCATCCACAATGCTCCGGACTACTTTTTACGTTCTTCCCAGCAAAATTAAGCACCTTCTCCAATGCTCCAGACTACTATTCACTTTCTTCCCAGCAAAAATAAGCACCATCCAACATGATCCGGACTACGTTTTTCTTTCTTCAACTAAAAACTTAAATTAAAAAATAATTAAAACTGAGCTCAATTCAACATGCTCCAGACCACGTTGCTTCGTATTACAAATCAAAAGTAAGCACCATCCACAATGCTCCGGACTACTTTTTACGTTCTTCCCAGCAAAATTAAGCACCTTCTCCAATGCTCCAGACTACTATTCACTTTCTTCCCAGCAAAAATAAGCACCATCCAACATGATCCGGACTACGTTTTTCTTTCTTTAACTAAAAACTTAAATTAAAAAAAAAATAAAAACTAAACCCAATTCAACATGCTTCAGACCACGTTGTTTCGTATAACAAATTAAAGGTAAGCACCATCCACAATGCTCCGGACTACTTTTTACGTTCTTCCCAGCAAAATTAAGCACCTTCTCCAATGCTCCAGACTACTATTCACTTTCTTCCCAGCAAAATTAAGCACCATCCAGCATGATCCGGACTACGTTTTTCTTTCTTTAACTAAAAACTTAAATTAAAAAAAAAATAAAAACTAAACCCAATTCAACATACTTCAGACCACATTGTTTCGTATTACAAATTAAAGGTAAGCACCATCCACAATGCTCCGGACTACTTTTAACGTTCTTCCCAGCAAAATTAAGCACCTTCTCCAATGCTCCAGACTACTATTCACTTTCTTCCCAGCAAAGTTAAGCACCATCCAACATGATCCGGACTACGTTTTTCTTTCTTCAACTAAAAACGTAAATTAAAAAAAAAATAAAAACTAAACCCAATTCAACATGCTTCAGACCACGTTGTTTCGTATTACAAATAAAAGGTAAGCACCATCCACAATGCTCCGGACTACTTTTAACGTTCTTCCCAGCAAAATTAAGCACCTTCTCCAATGCTCCAGACTACTATTCACTTTCTTCCCAGCAAAAATAAGCACCATCCAGCATGATCCGGACTACGTTTTTCTTTCTTCAACTAAAAACTTAAATTAAAAAAAAAATAAAAACTAAACCCAATTCAACATGCTTCAGACCACGTTGTTTCGTATTTCCAAGCAAAGGTAAGCACCATTCACAATGCTTCGGACTACTTTTAACGTTCTTCCCAGCAAAATAAAGCACCTTCTTCAATGCTTCAGACTACTTTTCACTTTCTTCCCAGCAAAATTAAGCAACATCCAGCATGATCGGGACTACGTTTTTCATTCTTTAACTAAAAACTAAAATTAAAAAATAATTAAAACTAAGCCCGATTCAACATGCTCCAGACCACGTTGTTTCGTATTACAAATCAAAGGTAAGCACCATCCACAATGCTCCGGACTACTTTCAACGTTTTTCCCAGCAAAATTAAGCACCTTCTCCAATGCTCCAGACTACTATTCACTTTCTTCCCAGCAAAATTAAGCACCATCCAGCATGATCCGGACTACGTTTTTCATTCTTTAACTAAAAACTAAAATTAAAAAATAATTAAAACTAAGCCCGATTCAACATGCTCCAGACCACGTTTTTTCGTATTTCCAAGCAAAGGTAAGCACCATTCACAATGCTCCGGACTACTTTTTACGTTCTTCCCAGCAAAATTAAGCACCTTCTCCAGTGCTCCAGACTACTATTCACTTTCTTCCTAGCAAAATTAAGCACCATCCAGCATGATCCGGACTACGTTTTTCTTTCTTCAACTAAAAACTTAAATTAAAAAATAATTAAAACTGAGCTCAATTCAACATGCTCCAGACCACGTTGCTTCGTATTACAAATCAAAAGTAAGCACCATCCACAATGCTCCGGACTACTTTTTACGTTCTGCCCAGCAAAATTAAGCACCTTCTCCAATGCTCCAGACTACTATTCACTTTCTTCCCAGCAAAAATAAGCACCATCCAACATGATCCGGACTACGTTTTTCTTTCTTCAACTAAAAACTTAAATTAAAAAAAAAATAAAAACTAAACCCAATTCAACGTGCTCCAGACCACGTTGCTTCGTATTACAAATTAAAGGTAAGCACCATCCACAAGGTTCCGGACTACTTTTTACGTTCTTCCCAGCAAAACTAAGCACCTTCTCCAATGCTCCAGACTACTTTTCACTTTCTTCCCAGCAAAAATAAGCACCATCCAGCATGATCCGGACTACGTTTTTCTTTCTTCAACTAAAAACTTAAATTAAAAAAAAAACAAAAACTAAACCCAATTCAACATGCTTCAGACCACGTTGTTTCGTATTACAAATTAAAGGTAAGCACCATCCACAATGCTCCGGACTACTTTTTACGTTCTTCCCAGCAAAATTAAGCACCTTCTCCAATGCTCCAGACTACTATTCACTTTCTTCCCAGCAAAATTTAGCACCATCCAGCATGATCCGGACTACGTTTTTCTTTCTTTAACTAAAAACTTAAATTAAAAAAAAATAAAAAACTAAGCCCGATTCAAAATGCTTCAGACCACGTTGTTTTGTATTACAAATCAAAGGTAAGCACCATCCACAATGCTCCGGACTACTTTTTACGTTCTTCCCAGCAAAATTAAGCACCTTCTCCAATGCTCCAGACTACTATTCACTTTCTTCCCAGCAAAATCAAGCACCATCCAGCATGATCCGGACTACGTTTTCCTTTCTTTAACTAAAAACTTAAATTAATAAAAAATTAAAAACTAACCCCGATTCAACATGCTTCAGACCACGTTGTTTCGTATTTCCAAGCAAAGGTAAGCACCATTCACAATGCTCCGGACTACTTTTTACGTTCTTCCCAGCAAAATTAAGCACCTTCTCCAATGCTCCAGACTACTATTCACTTTCTTCCCAGCAAAATTAAGCACCATCCAGCATGATCCGGACTACGTTTTTCATTCTTTAACTAAAAACTAAAATTAAAAAATAATTAAAACTAAACCCAATTCAACATGCTTCAGACCACGTTTTTTCGTATTTCCAAGCAAAGGTAAGCACCATTCACAATGCTCCGGACTACTTTTTACGTTCTTCCCAGCAAAATTAAGCACCTTCTCCAGTGCTCCAGACTACTATTCATTTTCTTCCTAGCAAAATTAAGCACCATCCAGCATGATCCGGACTACGTTTTTCTTTCTTCAACTAAAAACTTAAATTAAAAAATAATTAAAACTGAGCTCAATTCAACATGCTCCAGACCACGTTGCTTCGTATTACAAATCAAAAGTAAGCACCATTCACAATGCTCCGGACTACTTTTAACGTTCTTCCCAGCAAAATTAAGCACCTTCTCCAATGCTCCAGACTACTATTCACTTTCTTCCCAGCAAAATTAAGCACCATCCAGCATGATCCGGACTACGTTTTTCATTCTTTAACTAAAAACTAAAATTAAAAAATAATTAAAACTAAACCCAATTCAACATGCTTCAGACCACGTTTTTTCGTATTTCCAAGCAAAGGTAAGCACCATTCACAATGCTCCGGACTACTTTTTACGTTCTTCCCAGCAAAATTAAGCACCTTCTCCAGTGCTCCAGACTACTATTCACTTTCTTCCTAGCAAAATTAAGCACCATCCAGCATGATCCGGACTACGTTTTTCTTTCTTCAACTAAAAACTTAAATTAAAAAATAATTAAAACTGAGCTCAATTCAACATGCTCCAGACCACGTTGCTTCGTATTACAAATCAAAAGTAAGCACCATCCACAATGCTCCGGACTACTTTTTACGTTCTGCCCAGCAAAATTAAGCACCTTCTCCAATGCTCCAGACTACTATTCACTTTCTTCCCAGCAAAATTTAGCACCATCCAGCATGATCCGGACTACGTTTTTCTTTCTTTAACTAAAAACTTAAATTAAAAAAAAATAAAAAACTAAGCCCGATTCAAAATGCTTCAGACCACGTTGTTTTGTATTACAAATCAAAGGTAAGCACCATCCACAATGCTCCGGACTACTTTTTACGTTCTTCCCAGCAAAATTAAGCACCTTCTCCAATGCTCCAGACTACTATTCACTTTCTTCCCAGCAAAATCAAGCACCATCCAGCATGATCCGGACTACGTTTTCCTTTCTTTAACTAAAAACTTAAATTAATAAAAAATTAAAAACTAACCCCGATTCAACATGCTTCAGACCACGTTGTTTCGTATTTCCAAGCAAAGGTAAGCACCATTCACAATGCTCCGGACTACTTTTTACGTTCTTCCCAGCAAAATTAAGCACCTTCTCCAATGCTCCAGACTACTATTCACTTTCTTCCCAGCAAAATTAAGCACCATCCAGCATGATCCGGACTACGTTTTTCATTCTTTAACTAAAAACTAAAATTAAAAAATAATTAAAACTAAACCCAATTCAACATGCTTCAGACCACGTTTTTTCGTATTTCCAAGCAAAGGTAAGCACCATTCACAATGCTCCGGACTACTTTTTACGTTCTTCCCAGCAAAATTAAGCACCTTCTCCAGTGCTCCAGACTACTATTCATTTTCTTCCTAGCAAAATTAAGCACCATCCAGCATGATCCGGACTACGTTTTTCTTTCTTCAACTAAAAACTTAAATTAAAAAATAATTAAAACTGAGCTCAATTCAACATGCTCCAGACCACGTTGCTTCGTATTACAAATCAAAAGTAAGCACCATCCACAATGCTCCGGACTACTTTTTACGTTCTGCCCAGCAAAATTAAGCACCTTCTCCAATGCTCCAGACTACTATTCACTTTCTTCCCAGCAAAAATAAGCACCATCCAACATGATCCGGACTACGTTTTTCTTTCTTCAACTAAAAACTTAAATTAAAAAAAAAATAAAAACTAAACCCAATTCAACGTGCTCCAGACCACGTTGCTTCGTATTACAAATTAAAGGTAAGCACCATCCACAAGGTTCCGGACTACTTTTTACGTTCTTCCCAGCAAAACTAAGCACCTTCTCCAATGCTCCAGACTACTTTTCACTTTCTTCCCAGCAAAATTAAGCACCATCCAGCATGATCCGGACTACGTTTTTCTTTCTTCAACTAAAAACTTAAATTAAAAAAAAAACAAAAACTAAACCCAATTCAACATGCTTCAGACCACGTTGTTTCGTATTACAAATTAAAGGTAAGCACCATCCACAATGCTCCGGACTACTTTTTACGTTCGTCCCAGCAAAATTAAGCACCTTCTCCAATGCTCCAGACTACTATTCACTTTCTTCCCAGCAAAATTTAGCACCATCCAGCATGATCCGGACTACGTTTTTCTTTCTTTAACTAAAAACTTAAATTAAAAAAAAATAAAAAACTAAGCCCGATTCAAAATGCTTCAGACCACGTTGTTTTGTATTACAAATCAAAGGTAAGCACCATCCACAATGCTCCGGACTACTTTTTACGTTCTTCCCAGCAAAATTAAGCACCTTCTCCAATGCTCCAGACTACTATTCACTTTCTTCCCAGCAAAATCAAGCACCATCCAGCATGATCTGGACTACGTTTTCCTTTCTTTAACTAAAAACTTAAATTAATAAAAAATTAAAAACTAAGCCCGATTCAACATGCTTCAGACCACGTTGTTTCGTATTTCCAATCAAAGGTAAGCACCATCCACAATGCTCCGGACTACTTTTAACGTTCTTCCCAGCAAAATTAAGCACCTTCTCCAATGCTCCAGACTACTATTCACTTTTTTCCCAGCAAAATTAAACACCATCCAGCATGATCCGGACTACGTTTTTCTTTCTTCAACTAAAAACTTAAATTAAAAAATAATTAAAACTAAGCCCAATTCACCATGCTTCAGACCACGTTGTTTCGTATTACAAATCAAAGGTAAGCACCATCCACAATGCTCCGGACTACTTTTTACGTTCTTCCCAGCAAAATTAAGCACCTTCTCCAATGCTCCAGACTACAATTCACTTTCTTCCTAGCAAAATTAGGCACCATCCAACATGATCCAGACTACGTTTTTCTTTCTTCAACTAAAAACTTAAATTAAAAAATAATTAAAACTAAGCCCAATTCAACATGCTTCAGACCACGTTGTTTCGTATTTCCAAGCATAGGTAAGCACCATCCACAATGCTCCGGACTACTTTTTACGTTCTTCCCAGCAAAATTAAGCACCTTCTCCAATGCTCCAGACTACTATTCACTTTCTTCCCAGCAAAATAAAGCACCTTCTCCAATGCTCCAGACTACTATTCACTTTCTTCCCAGCAAAATTAAGCACCATCCAGCATGCTCCGGACTACGTTTTTCTTTCTTCAACTAAAAACTTAAATTAAAAAATAATTAAAACTAAACCCAATCCAACATGCTTCAGACCACGTTGTTTCGTATTACAAATCAAAGGTAAGCACCATCCACAATGCTCCGGACTACTTTTTACGTTCTTCCCAGCAAAATTAAGCACCTTCTCCAATGCTCCAGACTACTATTCACTTTCTTCCTAGCAAAATTAGGCACCATCCAGCATGATCCGGACTACGTTTTCCTTTCTTTAACTAAAAACTTAAATTAATAAAAAATTAAAAACTAAGCCCGATTCAACATGCTTCAGACCACGTTGTTTCGTATTTCCAATCAAAGGTAAGCACCATCCACAATGCTCCGGACTACTTTTAACGTTCTTCCCAGCAAAATTAAGCACCTTCTCCAATGCTCCAGACTACTATTCACTTTTTTCCCAGCAAAATTAAGCACCATCCAGCATGATCCGGACTACGTTTTTCTTTCTTCAACTAAAAACTTAAATTAAAAAATAATTAAAACTAAGCCCAATTCACCATGCTTCAGACCACGTTGTTTCGTATTACAAATCAAAGGTAAGCACCATCCACAATGCTCCGGACTACTTTTTACGTTCTTCCCAGCAAAATTAAGCACCTTCTCCAATGCTCCAGACTACTATTCACTTTCTTCCCAGCAAAATTAAGCACCATCCAACATGATCCGGACTACGTTTTTCTTTCTTCAACTAAAAACTTAAATTAAAAAATTATTAAAACTAAGCCCAATTCACCATGCTTCAGACCACGTTGTTTCGTATTACAAATCAAAGGTAAGCACCATCCACAATGCTCCGGACTACTTTTTACGTTCTTCCCAGCAAAATTAAGCACCTTCTCCAATGCTCCAGACTACTATTCACTTTCTTCCCAGCAAAATTAAGCACCATCCAGCATGCTCCGGACTACGTTTTTCTTTCTTCAACTAAAAACTTAAATTAAAAAATAATTAAAACTAAACCCAATCCAACATGCTTCAGACCACGTTGTTTCGTATTACAAATCAAAGGTAAGCACCATCCACAATGCTCCGGACTACTTTTAACGTTCTTCCCAGCAAAATTAAGCACCTTCTCCAATGCTCCAGACTACTATTCACTTTTTTCCCAGCAAAATTAAGCACCATCCAGCATGATCCGGACTACGTTTTTCTTTCTTCAACTAAAAACTTAAATTAAAAAATAATTAAAACTAAGCCCAATTCACCATGCTTCAGACCACGTTGTTTCGTATTACAAATCAAAGGTAAGCACCATCCACAATGCTCCGGACTACTTTTTACGTTCTTCCCAGCAAAATTAAGCACCTTCTCCAATGCTCCAGACTACTATTCACTTTCTTCCCAGCAAAATTAAGCACCATCCAACATGATCCGGACTACGTTTTTCTTTCTTCAACTAAAAACTTAAATTAAAAAATAATTAAAACTAAGCCCAATTCACCATGCTTCAGACCACGTTGTTTCGTATTACAAATCAAAGGTAAGCACCATCCACAATGCTCCGGACTACTTTTTACGTTCTTCCCAGCAAAATTAAGCACCTTCTCCAATGCTCCAGACTACTATTCACTTTCTTCCCAGCAAAATTAAGCACCATCCAGCATGATCCGGACTACGTTTTTCTTTCTTCAACTAAAAACTTAAATTAAAAAATAATTAAAACTAAGCCCAATTCACCATGCTTCAGACCACGTTGTTTCGTATTACAAATCAAAGGTAAGCACCATCCACAATGCTCCGGACTACTTTTTACGTTCTTCCCAGCAAAATTAAGCACCTTCTCCAATGCTCCAGACTACTATTCACTTTCTTCCCAGCAAAATCAAGCACCATCCAGCATGATCTGGACTACGTTTTCCTTTCTTTAACTAAAAACTTAAATTAATAAAAAATTAAAAACTAAGCCCGATTCAACATGCTTCAGACCACGTTGTTTCGTATTTCCAATCAAAGGTAAGCACCATCCACAATGCTCCGGACTACTTTTAACGTTCTTCCCAGCAAAATTAAGCACCTTCTCCAATGCTCCAGACTACTATTCACTTTCTTCCCAGCAAAATTAAGCACCATCCAACTTGATCCGGACTACGTTTTTCTTTCTTCAACTAAAAACTTAAATTAAAAAATAATTAAAACTAAGCCCAATTCACCATGCTTCAGACCACGTTGTTTCGTATTACAAATCAAAGGTAAGCACCATCCACAATGCTCCGGACTACTTTTTACGTTCTTCCCAGCAAAATTAAGCACCTTCTCCAATGCTCCAGACTACTATTCACTTTCTTCCCAGCAAAATTAAGCACCATCCAGCATGCTCCGGACTACGTTTTTCTTTCTTCAACTAAAAACTTAAATTAAAAAATAATTAAAACTAAACCCAATCCAACATGCTTCAGACCACGTTGTTTCGTATTTCCAATCAAAGGTAAGCACCATCCACAATGCTCCGGACTACTTTTGACGTTCTTCCCAGCAAAATTAAGCACCTTCTCCAATGCTCCAGACTACTATTCACTTTTTTCCCAGCAAAATTAAGCACCATCCAGCATGATCCGGACTACGTTTTTCTTTCTTCAACTAAAAACTTAAATTAAAAAATAATTAAAACTAAGCCCAATTCACCATGCTTCAGACCACGTTGTTTCGTATTACAAATCAAAGGTAAGCACCATCCACAATGCTCCGGACTACTTTTTACGTTCTTCCCAGCAAAATTAAGCACCTTCTCCAATGCTCCAGACTACTATTCACTTTCTTCCCAGCAAAATTAAGCACCATCCAACATGATCCGGACTACGTTTTTCTTTCTTCAACTAAAAACTTAAATTAAAAAATAATTAAAACTAAGCCCAATTCACCATGCTTCAGACCACGTTGTTTCGTATTACAAATCAAAGGTAAGCACCATCCACAATGCTCCGGACTACTTTAAACGTTCTTCCCAGCAAAATTAAGCACCTTCTCCAATGCTCCAGACTACTATTCACTTTCTTCCCAGCAAAATTAAGCACCATCCAGCATGATCCGGACTACGTTTTTCTTTCTTCAACTAAAAACTTAAATTAAAAAATAATTAAAACTAAGCCCAATTCACCATGCTTCAGACCACGTTGTTTCGTATTACAAATCAAAGGTAAGCACCATCCACAATGCTCCGGACTACTTTTTACGTTCTTCCCAGCAAAATTAAGCACCTTCTCCAATGCTCCAGACTACTATTCACTTTCTTCCCAGCAAAATCAAGCACCATCCAGCATGATCTGGACTACGTTTTCCTTTCTTTAACTAAAAACTTAAATTAATAAAAAATTAAAAACTAAGCCCGATTCAACATGCTTCAGACCACGTTGTTTCGTATTTCCAATCAAAGGTAAGCACCATCCACAATGCTCCGGACTACTTTTAACGTTCTTCCCAGCAAAATTAAGCACCTTCTCCAATGCTCCAGACTACTATTCACTTTTTTCCCAGCAAAATTAAGCACCATCCAGCATGATCCGGACTACGTTTTTCTTTCTTCAACTAAAAACTTAAATTAAAAAATAATTAAAACTAAGCCCAATTCACCATGCTTCAGACCACGTTGTTTCGTATTACAAATCAAAGGTAAGCACCATCCACAATGCTCCGGACTACTTTTTACGTTCTTCCCAGCAAAATTAAGCACCTTCTCCAATGCTCCAGACTACAATTCACTTTCTTCCTAGCAAAATTAGGCACCATCCAACATGATCCAGACTACGTTTTTCTTTCTTCAACTAAAAACTTAAATTAAAAAATAATTAAAACTAAGCCCAATTCAACATGCTTCAGACCACGTTGTTTCGTATTTCCAAGCAAAGGTAAGCACCATCCACAATGCTCCGGACTACTTTTTACGTTCTTCCCAGCAAAATTAAGCACCTTCTCCAATGCTCCAGACTACTATTCACTTTCTTCCCAGCAAAATAAAGCACCTTCTCCAATGCTCCAGACTACTATTCACTTTCTTCCCAGCAAAATTAAGCACCATCCAGCATGATCCGGACTACGTTTTTCTTTCTTCAACTAAAAACTTAAATTAAAAAATAATTAAAACTAAACCCAATCCAACATGCTTCAGACCACGTTGTTTCGTATTACAAATCAAAGGTAAGCACCATCCACAATGCTCCGGACTACTTTTTACGTTCTTCCCAGCAAAATTAAGCACCTTCTCCAATGCTCCAGACTACTATTCACTTTCTTCCTAGCAAAATTAGGCACCATCCAGCATGATCCGGACTACGTTTTCCTTTCTTTAACTAAAAACTTAAATTAATAAAAAATTAAAAACTAAGCCCGATTCAACATGCTTCAGACCACGTTGTTTCGTATTTCCAATCAAAGGTAAGCACCATCCACAATGCTCCGGACTACTTTTAACGTTCTTCCCAGCAAAATTAAGCACCTTCTCCAATGCTCCAGACTACTATTCACTTTTTTCCCAGCAAAATTAAGCACCATCCAGCATGATCCGGACTACGTTTTTCTTTCTTCAACTAAAAACTTAAATTAAAAAATAATTAAAACTAAGCCCAATTCACCATGCTTCAGACCACGTTGTTTCGTATTACAAATCAAAGGTAAGCACCATCCACAATGCTCCGGACTACTTTTTACGTTCTTCCCAGCAAAATTAAGCACCTTCTCCAATGCTCCAGACTACTATTCACTTTCTTCCCAGCAAAATTAAGCACCATCCAACATGATCCGGACTACGTTTTTCTTTCTTCAACTAAAAACTTAAATTAAAAAATAATTAAAACTAAGCCCAATTCACCATGCTTCAGACCACGTTGTTTCGTATTACAAATCAAAGGTAAGCACCATCCACAATGCTCCGGACTACTTTTTACGTTCTTCCCAGCAAAATTAAGCACCTTCTCCAATGCTCCAGACTACTATTCACTTTCTTCCCAGCAAAATTAAGCACCATCCAGCATGCTCCGGACTACGTTTTTCTTTCTTCAACTAAAAACTTAAATTAAAAAATAATTAAAACTAAACCCAATCCAACATGCTTCAGACCACGTTGTTTCGTATTACAAATCAAAGGTAAGCACCATCCACAATGCTCCGGACTACTTTTAACGTTTTTCCCAGCAAAATTAAGCACCTTCTCCAATGCTCCAGACTACTATTCACTTACTTCCCAGCAAAATTAAGCACCATCCAGCATGCTCCGGACTACGTTTTTCTTTCTTCAACTAAAAACTTAAATTAAAAAATAATTAAAACTAAACCCAATTCAACATGCTCCAGACGACGTTGTTTCGTATTTCCAAGCAAAGGTAAGCACCATCCACAATGCTCCGGACTACTTTTTACGTTTTTCCCAGCAAAATTAAGCACCTTCTCCAATGCTCCAGACTACTATTCACTTACTTCCCAGCAAAATTAAGCACCATCCAGCATGCTCCGGACTACGTTTTTCTTTCTTCAACTAAAAACTTAAATTAAAAAATAATTAAAACTAAACCCAATCCAACATGCTTCAGACGACGTTGTTTCGTATTACAAATCAAAGGTAAGCACCATCCACAATGCTCCGGACTACTTTTAACGTTTTTCCCAGCAAAATTAAGCACCTTCTCCAATGCTCCAGACGACTATTCACTTACTTCCCAGTAAAATTAAGCACCATCCAGCATGATCCGGACTACGTTTTTCTTTCTTCAACTAAAAACTTAAATTAAAAAATAATTAAAACTAAACCCAATCCAACATGCTTCAGACCACGTTGTTTCGTATTACAAATCAAAGGTAAGCACCATCCACAATGCTCCGGACTACTTTTTACGTTCTTCCAAGCAAAAGAAAGAACCATCCACAATGCTCCGGACTACTTTTTACGTTCTTCCGAGCAAAATTAAGCACCATCCAACATGCTCCGGACCACGTTTTTCTTTCTTTAACTAAAAACTTAAATTTAAAAATAATTGAAACTAAGCCCGATTCAACATGCTTCAGACCACGTTGTTTCGTATTACAAATCAAAGGTAAGCACGATCCACAATGCTCCGGACTACTTTTAACGTTCTTCCCAGCAAAATTAAGCACCTTCTCCAATGCTCCAGACTACTATTCACTTTCTTCCCAGCAAAATTAAGCACCATCCAGCATGATCCGGACTACATTTTTCTTTCTTTAACTAAAAACTTAAATTAAAAAATAATTAAAACTAAACCCAATTCAACATGCTCCAGACCACGTTGTTTCGTATTACAAATCAAAGGTAAGCACCATCCACAATGCTCCGGACTACTTTTAACGTTTTTCCCAGCAAAATTAAGCACCTTCTCCAATGCTCCAGACTACTATTCACTTTTTTCCCAGCAAAATTAAGCACCATCCAGCATGATCCGGACTACGTTTTTCTTTCTTCAACTAAAAACTTAAATTAAAAAATAATTAAAACTAAGCCCAATTCACCATGCTTCAGACCACGTTGTTTCGTATTACAAATCAAAGGTAAGCACCATCCACAATGCTCCGGACTACTTTTTACGTTCTTCCCAGCAAAATTAAGCACCTTCTCCAATGCTCCAGACTACTATTCACTTTCTTCCCAGCAAAATTAAGCACCATCCAACATGATCCGGACTACGTTTTTCTTTCTTCAACTAAAAACTTAAATTAAAAAATAATTAAAACTAAGCCCAATTCACCATGCTTCAGACCACGTTGTTTCGTATTACAAATCAAAGGTAAGCACCATCCACAATGCTCCGGACTACTTTTTACGTTCTTCCCAGCAAAATTAAGCACCTTCTCCAATGCTCCAGACTACTTTTCACTTTCTTCCCAGCTAAATTAAGCACCATCCAGCATGATCCGGACTACATTTTTCTTTCTTTAACTAAAAACTTAAATTAAAAAATAATTAAAACTAAACCCAATTCAACATGCTCCAGACCACGTTGTTTCGTATTACAAATCAAAGGTAAGCACCATCCACAATGCTCCGGACTACTTTTAACGTTTTTCCCAGCAAAATTAAGCACCTTCTCCAATGCTCCAGACTACTATTCACTTACTTCCCAGCAAAATTAAGCACCATCCAGCATGCTCCGGACTACGTTTTTCTTTCTTCAACTAAAAACTTAAATTAAAAAATAATTAAAACTAAACCCAATCCAACATGCTTCAGACCACGTTGTTTCGTATTTCCAAGCAAAGGTAAGCACCATCCACAATGCTCCGGACTACTTTTAACGTTTTTCCCAGCAAAATTAAGCACCTTCTCCAATGCTCCAGACTACTATTCACTTACTTCCCAGCAAAATTAAGCACCATCCAGCATGATCCGGACTACGTTTTTCTTTCTTCAACTAAAAACTTAAATTAAAAAATAATTAAAACTAAACCCAATTCAACATGCTCCAGACCACGTTGTTTCGTATTACAAATCAAAGGTAAGCACCATCCACAATGCTCCGGACTACTTTTTACGTTCTTCCCGGCAAAATTAAGCACCTTCTCTAATGCTCCAGACTACTTTTCACTTTCTTCCCAGCAAAATTAAGCACCATCCAGCATGCTCCGGACTACGTTTTTCTTTCTTCAACTTAAAACTTAAATTAAAAAATAATTAAAACTAAACCCAATTCAACATGCTCCAGACGACGTTGTTTCGTATTTCCAAGCAAAGGTAAGCACCATCCACAATGCTCCGGACTACTTTTTACGTTTTTCCCAGCAAAATTAAGCACCTTCTCCAATGCTCCAGACTACTATTCACTTACTTCCCAGCAAAATTAAGCACCATCCAGCATGCTCCGGACTACGTTTTTCTTTCTTCAACTAAAAACTTAAATTAAAAAATAATTAAAACTAAACCCAATCCAACATGCTTCAGACCACGTTGTTTCGTATTACAAATCAAAGGTAAGCACCATCCACAATGCTCCGGACTACTTTTTACGTTCTTCCCGGCAAAATTAAGCACCTTCTCTAATGCTCCAGACTACTTTTCACTTTCTTCCCAGCAAAATTAAGCACCATCCAGCATGCTCCGGACTACGTTTTTCTTTCTTCAACTAAAAACTTAAATTAAAAAATAATTAAAACTAAACCCAATCCAACATGCTTCAGACCACGTTGTTTCGTATTACAAATCAAAGGTAAGCACCATCCACAATGCTCCGGACTACTTTTAACGTTTTTCCCAGCAAAATTAAGCACCTTCTCCAATGCTCCAGATTACTATTCACTTACTTCCCAGCAAAATTAAGCACCATCCAGCATGCTCCGGAGTACGTTTTTCTTTCTTCAACTAAAAACTTAAATTAAAAAATAATTAAAACTAAACCCAATTCAACATGCTCCAGACGACGTTGTTTCGTATTTCCAAGCAAAGGTAAGCACCATCCACAATGCTCCGGACTACTTTTTACGTTTTTCCCAGCAAAATTAAGCACCTTCTCCAATGCTCCAGACTACTTTTCACTTTCTTCCCAGCTAAATTAAGCACCATCCAGCATGATCCGGACTACATTTTTCTTTCTTTAACTAAAAACTTAAATTAAAAAATAATTAAAACTAAACCCAATTCAACATGCTCCAGACCACGTTGTTTCGTATTACAAATCAAAGGTAAGCACCATCCACAATGCTCCGGACTACTTTTAACGTTTTTCCCAGCAAAATTAAGCACCTTCTCCAATGCTCCAGACTACTATTCACTTTTTTCCCAGCAAAATTAAGCACCATCCAGCATGATCCGGACTACGTTTTTCTTTCTTCAACTAAAAACTTAAATTAAAAAATAATTAAAACTAAACCCAATCCAACATGCTTCAGACCACGTTGTTTCGTATTACAAATCAAAGGTAAGCACCATCCACAATGCTCCGGACTACTTTTAACGTTTTTCCCAGCAAAATTAAGCACCTTCTCCAATGCTCCAGATTACTATTCACTTACTTCCCAGCAAAATTAAGCACCATCCAGCATGATCCGGACTACGTTTTTCTTTCTTCAACTAAAAACTTAAATTAAAAAATAATTAAAACTAAACCCAATTCAACATGCTCCAGACCACGTTGTTTCGTATTACAAATCAAAGGTAAGCACCATCCACAATGCTCCGGACTACTTTTAACGTTTTTCCCAGCAAAATTAAGCACCTTCTCCAATGCTCCAGACTACTATTCACTTACTTCCCAGCAAAATTAAGCACCATCCAGCATGCTCCGGACTACGTTTTTCTTTCTTCAACTAAAAACTTAAATTAAAAAATAATTAAAACTAAACCCAATTCAACATGCTCCAGACGACGTTGTTTCGTATTTCCAAGCAAAGGTAAGCACCATCCACAATGCTCCGGACTACTTTTTACGTTTTTCCCAGCAAAATTAAGCACCTTCTCCAATGCTCCAGACTACTATTCACTTACTTCCCAGCAAAATTAAGCACCATCCAGCATGCTCCGGACTACGTTTTTCTTTCTTCAACTAAAAACTTAAATTAAAAAATAATTAAAACTAAACCCAATCCAACATGCTTCAGACCACGTTGTTTCGTATTACAAATCAAAGGTAAGCACCATCCACAATGCTCCGGACTACTTTTTACGTTCTTCCCGGCAAAATTAAGCACCTTCTCTAATGCTCCAGACTACTTTTCACTTTCTTCCCAGCAAAATTAAGCACCATCCAGCATGATCCGGACTACGTTTTTCTTTCTCTAACTAAAAACTTAAATTTAAAAAAAATAAAAACTAACCCCAATTCAACATGCTCCAGACGACGTTGTTTCGTATTACAAATCAAAGGTAAGCACCATCCACAATGCTCCGGACTACTTTTAACGTTTTTCCCAGCAAAATTAAGCACCTTCTCCAATGCTCCAGACTACTATTCACTTACTTCCCAGCAAAATTAAGCACCATCCAGCATGCTCCGGACTACGTTTTTCTTTCTTCAACTAAAAACTTAAATTAAAAAATAATTAAAACTAAACCCAATCCAACATGCTTCAGACCACGTTGTTTCGTATTACAAATCAAAGGTAAGCACCATCCACAATGCTCCGGACTACTTTTTACGTTTTTCCCAGCAAAATTAAGCACCTTCTCCAATGCTCCAGACTACTTTTCACTTTCTTCCCAGCAAAATTAAGCACCATCCAGCATGCTCCGGACTACGTTTTTCTTTCTTCAACTAAAAACTTAAATTAAAAAATAATTAAAACTAAACCCAATTCAACATGCTCCAGACCACGTTGTTTCGTATTACAAATCAAAGGTAAGCACCATCCACAATGCTCCGGACTACTTTTAACGTTTTTCCCAGCAAAATTAAGCACCTTCTCCAATGCTCCAGACTACTATTCACTTACTTCCCAGCAAAATTAAGCACCATCCAGCATGCTCCGGACTACGTTTTTCTTTCTTCAACTTAAAACTTAAATTAAAAAATAATTAAAACTAAACCCAATCCAACATGCTTCAGCCGACGTTGTTTCGTATAACAAATCAAAGGTAAGCACCATCCACAATGCTCCGGACTACTTTTAACGTTTTTCCCAGCAAAATTAAGCACCTTCTCCAATGCTCCAGACTACTATTCACTTACTTCCCAGCAAAATTAAGCACCATCCAGCATGATCCGGACTACGTTTTTCTTTCTTCAACTAAAAACTTAAATTAAAAAATAATTAAAACTAAACCCAATCCAACATGCTTCAGACCACGTTGTTTCGTATTACAAATCAAAGGTAAGCACCATCCACAATGCTCCGGACTACTTTTTACATTCTTCCCGGCAAAATTAAGCACCTTCTCCAATGCTCCAGACTACTATTCACTTTCTTCCCAGCAAAATTAAGCACCTTCTCCAATGCTCCAGACTACTATTCACTTACTTCCCAGCAAAATTAAGCACCATCCAGCATGCTCCGGACTACGTTTTTCTTTCTTCAACTAAAAACTTAAATTAAAAAATAATTAAAACTAAACCCAATCCAACATGCTTCAGACGACGTTGTTTCGTATAACAAATCAAAGGTAAGCACCATCCACAATGCTCCGGACTACTTTTAACGTTTTTCCCAGCAAAATTAAGCACCTTCTCCAATGCTCCAGACTACTATTCACTTACTTCCCAGCAAAATTAAGCACCATCCAGCATGCTCCGGACTACGTTTTTCTTTCTTCAACTAAAAACTTAAATTAAAAAATAATTAAAACTAAACCCAATCCAACATGCTTCAGACCACGTTGTTTCGTATTACAAATCAAAGGTTAGCACCATCCACAATGCTCCGGACTACTTTTAACGTTCTTCCCGGCAAAATTAAGCACCTTCTCTAATGCTCCAGACTACTTTTCACTTTCTTCCCAGCAAAATTAAGCACCATCCAGCATGATCCGGACTACGTTTTTCTTTCTCTAACTAAAAACTTAAATTTAAAAAAAATAAAAACTAACCCCAATTCAACATGCTCCAGACGACGTTGTTTCGTATTACAAATCAAAGGTAAGCACCATCCACAATGCTCCGGACTACTTTTTACGTTCTTCCCGGCAAAATTAAGCACCTTCTCTAATGCTCCAGACTACTTTTCACTTTCTTCTCAGCAAAATTAAGCACCATCCAGCATGATCCGGACTACGTTTTTCTTTCTTCAACTAAAAACTTAAATTAAAAAATAATTAAAACTAAACCCAATCCAACATGCTTCAGACGACGTTGTTTCGTATTACAAATCAAAGGTAAGCACCATCCACAATGCTCCAGACTACTATTCACTTTCTTCCCAGCAAAATTAAGCACCTTCTCCAATGCTCCAGACTACTATTCTCTTACTTCCCAGCAAAATTAAGCACCATCCAGCATGCTCCGGACTACGTTTTTCTTTCTTCAACTAAAAACTTAAATTAAAAAATAATTAAAACTAAACCCAATCCAACATGCTTCAGACGACGTTGTTTCGTATTACAAATCAAAGGTAAGCACCATCCACAATGCTCCGGACTACTTTTAACGTTCTTCCCGGCAAAATTAAGCACCTTCTCTAATGCTCCAGACTACTTTTCACTTTCTTCTCAGCAAAATTAAGCACCATCCAGCATGATCCGGACTACGTTTTTCTTTCTTCAACTAAAAACTTAAATTAAAAAATAATTAAAACTAAACCCAATCCAACATGCTTCAGACGACGTTGTTTCGTATTACAAATCAAAGGTAAGCACCATCCACAATGCTCCGGACTACTTTTTACGTTCTTCCCAGCAAAATTAAGCACCTTCTCCAATGCTCCAGACTACTATTCACTTACTTCCCAGCAAAATTAAGCACCATCCAGCATGATCCGGACTACGTTTTTCTTTCTTCAACTAAAAACTTAAATTAAAAAATAATTAAAACTAAACCCAATCCAACATGCTTCAGACGACGTTGTTTCGTATTACAAATCAAAGGTAAGCACCATCCACAATGCTCCGGACTACTTTTTACGTTCTTCCCGGCAAAATTAAGCACCTTCTCTAATGCTCCAGACTACTTTTCACTTTCTTCTCAGCAAAATTAAGCACCATCCAGCATGATCCGGACTACGTTTTTCTTTCTTCAACTAAAAACTTAAATTAAAAAATAATTAAAACTAAACCCAATCCAACATGCTTCAGACGACGTTGTTTCGTATTACAAATCAAAGGTAAGCACCATCCACAATGCTCCAGACTACTATTCACTTTCTTCCCAGCAAAATTAAGCACCTTCTCCAATGCTCCAGACTACTATTCACTTACTTCCCAGCAAAATTAAGCACCATCCAGCATGATCCGGACTACGTTTTTCTTTCTTCAACTAAAAACTTAAATTAAAAAATAATTAAAACTAAACCCAATCCAACATGCTTCAGACGACGTTGTTTCGTATTACAAATCAAAGGTAAGCACCATCCACAATGCTCCGGACTACTTTTAACGTTTTTCCCAGCAAAATTAAGCACCTTCTCTAATGCTCCAGACTACTATTCACTTACTTCCCAGCAAAATTAAGCACCATCCAGCATGCTCCGGACTACGTTTTTCTTTCTTCAACTAAAAACTTAAATTAAAAAATAATTAAAACTAAACCCAATCCAACATGCTTCAAACGACGTTGTTTCGTATTACAAATCAAAGGTAAGCACCATCCACAATGCTCCGGACTACTTTTTACGTTCTTCCCGGCAAAATTAAGCACCTTCTCTAATGCTCCAGACTACTTTTCACTTTCTTCCCAGCAAAATTAAGCACCATCCAGCATGATCCGGACTACGTTTTTCTTTCTTCAACTAAAAACTTAAATTAAAAAATAATTAAAACTAAACCCAATTCAACATGCTCCAGACCACGTTGTTTCGTATTACAAATCAAAGGTAAGCACCATCCACAATGCTCCGGACTACTTTTAACGTTTTTCCCAGCAAAATTAAGCACCTTCTCCAATGCTCCAGACTACTATTCACTTACTTCCCAGCAAAATTAAGCACCATCCAGCATGATCCGGACTACGTTTTTCTTTCTTCAACTAAAAACTTAAATTAAAAAATAATTAAAACTAAACCCAATCCAACATGCTTCAGACGACGTTGTTTCGTATTACAAATCAAAGGTAAGCACCATCCACAATGCTCCGGACTACTTTTAACGTTTTTCCCAGCAAAATTAAGCACCTTCTCTAATGCTCCAGACTACTATTCACTTACTTCCCAGCAAAATTAAGCACCATCCAGCATGCTCCGGACTACGTTTTTCTTTCTTCAACTAAAAACTTAAATTAAAAAATAATTAAAACTAAACCCAATCCAACATGCTTCAGACGACGTTGTTTCGTATTACAAATCAAAGGTAAGCACCATCCACAATGCTCCGGACTACTTTTTACGTTCTTCCCGGCAAAATTAAGCACCTTCTCTAATGCTCCAGACTACTTTTCACTTTCTTCCCAGCAAAATTAAGCACCATCCAGCATGATCCGGACTACGTTTTTCTTTCTTCAACTAAAAACTTAAATTAAAAAATAATTAAAACTAAACCCAATCCAACATGCTCCAGACGACGTTGTTTCGTATTACAAATCAAAGGTAAGCACCATCCACAATGCTCCGGACTACTTTTTACGTTCTTCCCGGCAAAATTAAGCACCTTCTCTAATGCTCCAGACTACTTTTCACTTTCTTCTCAGCAAAATTAAGCACCATCCAGCATGATCCGGACTACGTTTTTCTTTCTTCAACTAAAAACTTAAATTAAAAAATAATTAAAACTAAACCCAATCCAACATGCTTTAGACGACGTTGTTTCGTATTACAAATCAAAGGTAAGCACCATCCACAATGCTCCGGACTACTTTTAACGATTTTCCCAGCAAAATTAAGCACCTTCTCCAATGCTCCAGACTACTATTCACTTACTTCCCAGCAAAATTAAGCACCATCCAGCATGCTCCGGACTACGTTTTTCTTTCTTCAACTAAAAACTTAAATTAAAAAATAATTAAAACTAAACCCAATCCAACATGCTTCAGACGACGTTGTTTCGTATTACAAATCAAAGGTAAGCACCATCCACAATGCTCCGGACTACTTTTTACGTTCCTCCCGGCAAAATTAAGCACCTTCTCTAATGCTCCAGACTACTTTTCACTTTCTTCCCAGCAAAATTAAGCACCATCCAGCATGATCCGGACTACGTTTTTCTTTCTTCAACTAAAAACTTAAATTAAAAAATAATTAAAACTAAGCCCAATTCAACATGCTCCAGACGACGTTGTTTCGTATTACAAATCAAAGGTAAGCACCATCCACAATGCTCCGGACTACTTTTTACGTTCTTCCCAGCAAAATTAAGCACCTTCTCCAATGCTCCAGACTACTATTCACTTTCTTCCCAGCAAAATTAAGCACCTTCTCCAATGCTCCAGACTACTATTCACTTACTTCCCAGCAAAATTAAGCACCATCCAGCATGCTCCGGACTACGTTTTTCTTTCTTCAACTAAAAACTTAAATTAAAAAATAATTAAAACTAAACCCAATCCAACATGCTTCAGACGACGTTGTTTCGTATTACAAATCAAAGGTAAGCACCATCCACAATGCTCCGGACTACTTTTTACGTTCTTCCCGGCAAAATTAAGCACCTTCTCTAATGCTCCAGACTACTTTTCACTTTCTTCTCAGCAAAATTAAGCACCATCCAGCATGATCCGGACTACGTTTTTCTTTCTTCAACTAAAAACTTAAATTAAAAAATAATTAAAACTAAACCCAATCCAACATGCTTCAGACGACGTTGTTTCGTATTACAAATCAAAGGTAAGCACCATCCACAATGCTCCGGACTACTTTTAACGTTCTTCCCGGCAAAATTAAGCACCTTCTCTAATGCTCCAGACTACTTTTCACTTTCTTCTCAGCAAAATTAAGCACCATCCAGCATGATCCGGACTACGTTTTTCTTTCTTCAACTAAAAACTTAAATTAAAAAATAATTAAAACTAAACCCAATCCAACATGCTTCAGACGACGTTGTTTCGTATTACAAATCAAAGGTAAGCACCATCCACAATGCTCCGGACTACTTTTTACGTTCTTCCCAGCAAAATTAAGCACCTTCTCCAATGCTCCAGACTACTATTCACTTTCTTCCCAGCAAAATTAAGCACCTTCTCCAATGCTCCAGACTACTATTCACTTTCTTCCCAGCAAAATTAAGCACCATCCAGCATGCTCCGGACTACGTTTTTCTTTCTTCAACTAAAAACTTAAATTAAAAAATAATTAAAACTAAGCCCAATTCAACATGCTTCAGACCACGTTGTTTCGTATTACAAATCAAAGGTAAGCACCATCCACAATGCTCCGGACTACTTTTTACGTTCTTCCCAGCAAAATTAAGCACCTTCTTCAATGCTCTAGACTACTATTCACTTTCTTCTCAGCAAAATTAAGCACCATCCAGCATGATCCGGACTACGTTTTTCTTTCTTCAACTAAAAACTTAAATTAAAAAATAATTAAAACTAAACCCAATTCAACATGTTCCAGACGACGTTGTTTCGTATTTCCAAGCAAAGGTAAGCACCATCCACAATGCTCCGGACTACTTTTTACGTTCTTCCCAGCAAAATTAAGCACCTTCTTCAATGCTCTAGACTACTATTCACTTTCTTCCCAGCAAAATTAAGCACCTTCTTCAATGCTCCAGACTACTATTCACTTTCTTCCCAGCAAAATTAAGCACCATCCAGCATGATCCGGACTACGTTTTTCTTTCTTCAACTAAAAACTTAAATTAAAAAATAATTAAAACTAAACCCAATCCAACATGCTCCAGACCATCCACAATGCTCCAGACTACTTTTAACGTTTTTCCCAGCAAAATTAAGCACCTTCTCCAATGCTCCAGACTACTATTCACTTACTTCCCAGCAAAATTAAGCACCATCCAGCATGCTCTGGACTACGTTTTTCTTTCTTCAACTAAAAACTTAAATTAAAAAATAATTAAAACTTAGCCCAATTCAACATGCTTCAGACCACGTTGTTTCGTATTACAAATCAAAGGTACGCACCATCCACAATGCTCCGGACTACTTTTTACGTTCTTCCCAGCAAAATTAAGCACCTTCTCCAATGCTCCAGACTACTATTCACTTTCTTCCCAGCAAAATTAAGCACCATCCAGCATGCTCCGGACTACGTTTTTCTTTCTTCAACTAAAAACTTAAATTAAAAAATAATTAAAACTAAGCCCAATTCAACATGCTTCAGACCACGTTGTTTCGTATTACAAATCAAAGGTAAGCACCATCCACAATGCTCCGGACTACTTTTTACGTTCTTCCCAGCAAAATTAAGCACCTTCTTCAATGCTCTAGACTACTATTCACTTTCTTCTCAGCAAAATTAAGCACCATCCAGCATGATCCGGACTACGTTTTTCTTTCTTCAACTAAAAACTTAAATTAAAAAATAATTAAAACTAAACCCAATTCAACATGTTCCAGACGACGTTGTTTCGTATTTCCAAGCAAAGGTAAGCACCATCCACAATGCTCCGGACTACTTTTTACGTTCTTCCCAGCAAAATTAAGCACCTTCTTCAATGCTCTAGACTACTATTCACTTTCTTCCCAGCAAAATTAAGCACTTTCTTCAATGCTCCAGACTACTATTCACTTTCTTCCCAGCAAAATTAAGCACCATCCAGCATGATCCGGACTACGTTTTTCTTTCTTCAACTAAAAACTTAAATTAAAAAATAATTAAAACTAAGCCCAATTCAACATGCTTCAGACCACGTTGTTTCGTATTACAAATCAAAGGTAAGCACCATCCACAATGCTCCGGACTACTTTTTACGTTCTTCCCAGCAAAATTAAGCACCTTCTTCAATGCTCTAGACTACTATTCACTTTCTTCTCAGCAAAATTAAGCACCATCCAGCATGATCCGGACTACGTTTTTCTTTCTTCAACTAAAAACTTAAATTAAAAAATAATTAAAACTAAACCCAATTCAACATGTTCCAGACGACGTTGTTTCGTATTTCCAAGCAAAGGTAAGCACCATCCACAATGCTCCGGACTACTTTTTACGTTCTTCCCAGCAAAATTAAGCACCTTCTTCAATGCTCTAGACTACTATTCACTTTCTTCCCAGCAAAATTAAGCACCTTCTCCAATGCTCCAGACTACTATTCACTTTCTTCCCAGCAAAATTAAGCACCATCCAGCATGATCCGGACTACGTTTTTCTTTCTTCAACTAAAAACTTAAATTAAAAAATAATTAAAACTAAACCCAATTCAACATGCTCCAGACCATCCACAATGCTCCAGACTACTTTTAACGTTTTTCCCAGCAAAATTAAGCACCTTCTCCAATGCTCCAGACTACTATTCACTTACTTCCCAGCAAAATTAAGCACCATCCAGCATGCTCTGGACTACGTTTTTCTTTCTTCAACTAAAAACTTAAATTAAAAAATAATTAAAACTTAGCCCAATTCAACATGCTTCAGACCACGTTGTTTCGTATTACAAATCAAAGGTACGCACCATCCACAATGCTCCGGACTACTTTTTACGTTCTTCCCAGCAAAATTAAGCACCTTCTCCAATGCTCCAGACTACTATTCACTTTCTTCCCAGCAAAATTAAGCACCATCCAGCATGCTCCGGACTACGTTTTTCTTTCTTCAACTAAAAACTTAAATTAAAAAATAATTAAAACTAAACCCAATTCAACATGTTCCAGACGACGTTGTTTCGTATTTCCAAGCAAAGGTAAGCACCATCCACAATGCTCCGGACTACTTTTTACGTTCTTCCCAGCAAAATTAAGCACCTTCTTCAATGCTCTAGACTACTATTCACTTTCTTCCCAGCAAAATTAAGCACCTTCTTCAATGCTCCAGACTACTATTCACTTTCTTCCCAGCAAAATTAAGCACCATCCAGCATGATCCGGACTACGTTTTTCTTTCTTCAACTAAAAACTTAAATTAAAAAATAATTAAAACTAAGCCCAATTCAACATGCTTCAGACCACGTTGTTTCGTATTACAAATCAAAGGTAAGCACCATCCACAATGCTCCGGACTACTTTTTACGTTCTTCCCAGCAAAATTAAGCACCTTCTTCAATGCTCTAGACTACTATTCACTTTCTTCTCAGCAAAATTAAGCACCATCCAGCATGATCCGGACTACGTTTTTCTTTCTTCAACTAAAAACTTAAATTAAAAAATAATTAAAACTAAACCCAATTCAACATGTTCCAGACGACGTTGTTTCGTATTTCCAAGCAAAGGTAAGCACCATCCACAATGCTCCGGACTACTTTTTACGTTCTTCAGAGCAAAATTAAGCACCTTCTTCAATGCTCTAGACTACTATTCACTTTCTTCCCAGCAAAATTAAGCACCTTCTTCAATGCTCCAGACTACTATTCACTTTCTTCCCAGCAAAATTAAGCACCATCCAGCATGATCCGGACTACGTTTTTCTTTCTTCAACTAAAAACTTAAATTAAAAAATAATTAAAACTAAACCCAATTCAACATGCTCCAGACCATCCACAATGCTCCAGACTACTTTTAACGTTTTTCCCAGCAAAATTAAGCACCTTCTCCAATGCTCCAGACTACTATTCACTTACTTCCCAGCAAAATTAAGCACCATCCAGCATGCTCTGGACTACGTTTTTCTTTCTTCAACTAAAAACTTAAATTAAAAAATAATTAAAACTAAACCCAATTCAACATGCTCCAGACGACGTTGTTTCGTATTTCCAAGCAAAGGTAAGCACCATCCACAATGCTCCGGACTACTTTTTACGTTCTTCCCAGCAAAATTAAGCACCTTCTCCAATGCTCCAGACTACTATTCACTTTCTTCCCAGCAAAATTAAGCACCATCCAGCATGCTCCGGACTACGTTTTTCTTTCTTCAACTAAAAACTTAAATTAAAAAATAATTAAAACTAAACCCAATTCAACATGTTCCAGACGACGTTGTTTCGTATTTCCAAGCAAAGGTAAGCACCATCCACAATGCTCCGGACTACTTTTTACGTTCTTCCCAGCAAAATTAAGCACCTTCTTCAATGCTCTAGACTACTATTCACTTTCTTCCCAGCAAAATTAAGCACCTTCTTCAATGCTCCAGACTACTATTCACTTTCTTCCCAGCAAAATTAAGCACCATCCAGCATGATCCGGACTACGTTTTTCTTTCTTCAACTAAAAACTTAAATTAAAAAATAATTAAAACTAAACCCAATTCAACATGCTCCAGACCATCCACAATGCTCCAGACTACTTTTAACGTTTTTCCCAGCAAAATTAAGCACCTTCTCCAATGCTCCAGACTACTATTCACTTACTTCCCAGCAAAATTAAGCACCATCCAGCATGCTCTGGACTACGTTTTTCTTTCTTCAACTAAAAACTTAAATTAAAAAATAATTAAAACTTAGCCCAATTCAACATGCTTCAGACCACGTTGTTTCGTATTACAAATCAAAGGTACGCACCATCCACAATGCTCCGGACTACTTTTTACGTTCTTCCCAGCAAAATTAAGCACCTTCTTCAATGCTCTAGACTACTATTCACTTTCTTCCCAGCAAAATTAAGCACCTTCTGTAATGCTCCAGACTACTATTCACTTTCGTCCCAGCAAAATTAGGCACCATCCAGCATGCTCCGGACTACGTTTTTCTTTCTTCAACTAAAAACTTAAATTAAAAAATAATTAAAACTAAACCCAATTCAACATGCTCCAGACGACGTTGTTTCGTATTTCCAAGCAAAGGTAAGCACCATCCACAATGCTCCGGACTACTTTTTACGTTCTTCCCAGCAAAATTAAGCACCTTCTCCAATGCTCCAGACTACTATTCACTTACTTCCCAGCAAAATTAAGCACCTTCTCCAATGCTCCAGACTACTATTCACTTTCTTCCCAGCAAAATTAAGCACCATCCAGCATGCTCCGGACTACGTTTTTCTTTCTTCAACTAAAAACTTAAATTAAAAAATAATTAAAACTAAACCCAATCCAACATGCTTCAGACCACGTTGTTTCGTATTACAAATCAAAGGTAAGCACCATCCACAATGCCCCGGACTACTTTTAACGTTTTTCCCAGCAAAATTAAGCACCTTCTCCAATGCTCCAGACTACTATTCACTTACTTCCCAGCAAAATTAAGCACCATCCAGCATGCTCCGGACTACGTTTTTCTTTCTTCAACTAAAAACTTAAATTAAAAAATAATTAAAACTAAACCCAATTCAACATGCTCCAGACGACGTTGTTTCGTATTTCCAAGCAAAGGTAAGCACCATCCACAATGCTCCGGACTACTTTTTACGTTCCTCCCAGCAAAATTAAGCACCTTCTCCAATGCTCCAGACTACTATTCACTTTCTTCCCAGCAAAATTAAGCACCTTCTCCAATGCTCCAGACTACTATTCACTTTCTTCCCAGCAAAATTAAGCACCATCCAGCATGCTCCGGACTACGTTTTTCTTTCTTCAACTAAAAACTTAAATTAAAAAATAATTAAAACTAAGCCCAATTCAACATGCTTCAGACCACGTTGTTTCGTATTACAAATCAAAGGTAAGCACCATCCACAATGCTCCGGACTACTTTTTACGTTCTTCCCAGCAAAATTAAGCACCTTCTTCAAAGCTCTAGACTACTATTCACTTTCTTCCCAGCAAAATTAAGCACCATCCAGCATGCTCCGGACTACGTTTTTCTTTCTTCAACTAAAAACTTAAATTAAAAAATAATTAAAACTAAACCCAATTCAACATGTTCCAGACGACGTTGTTTCGTATTTCCAAGCAAAGGTAAGCACCATCCACAATGCTCCGGACTACTTTTTACGTTCTTCCCAGCAAAATTAAGCACCTTCTTCAATGCTCTAGACTACTATTCACTTTCTTCCCAGCAAAATTAAGCACCTTCTTCAATGCTCCAGACTACTATTCACTTTCTTCCCAGCAAAATTAAGCACCATCCAGCATGATCCGGACTACGTTTTTCTTTCTTCAACTAAAAACTTAAATTAAAAAATAATTAAAACTAAACCCAATTCAACATGCTCCAGACCATCCACAATGCTCCAGACTACTTTTAACGTTTTTCCCAGCAAAATTAAGCACCTTCTCCAATGCTCCAGACTACTATTCACTTACTTCCCAGCAAAATTAAGCACCATCCAGCATGCTCTGGACTACGTTTTTCTTTCTTCAACTAAAAACTTAAATTAAAAAATAATTAAAACTTAGCCCAATTCAACATGCTTCAGACCACGTTGTTTCGTATTACAAATCAAAGGTACGCACCATCCACAATGCTTCGGACTACTTTTTACGTTCTTCCCAGCAAAATTAAGCACCTTCTTCAATGCTCTAGACTACTATTCACTTTCTTCCCAGCAAAATTAAGCACCTTCTCCAATGCTCCAGACTACTATTCACTTTCGTCCCAGCAAAATTAGGCACCATCCAGCATGATCCGGACTACGTTTTTCTTTCTTCAACTAAAAACTTAAATTAAAAAATAATTAAAACTAAACCCAATTCAACATGCTCCAGACGACGTTGTTTCGTATTTCCAAGCAAAGGTAAGCACCATCCACAATGCTCCGGACTACTTTTTACGTTCTTCCCAGCAAAATTAAGCACCTTCTCCAATGCTCCAGACTACTATTCACTTTCTTCCCTGCAAAATTAAGCACCTTCTCCAATGCTCCAGACTACTATTCACTTTCTTCCCAGCAAAATTAAGCACCATCCAGCATGCTCCGGACTACGTTTTTCTTTCTTCAACTAGAAACTTAAATTAAAAAATAATTAAAACTTAGCCCAATTCAACATGCTTCAGACCACGTTGTTTCGTATTACAAATCAAAGGTACGCACCATCCACAATGCTTCGGACTACTTTTTACGTTCTTCCCAGCAAAATTAAGCACCTTCTTCAATGCTCTAGACTACTATTCACTTTCTTCCCAGCAAAATTAAGCACCTTCTCCAATGCTCCAGACTACTATTCACTTTCGTCCCAGCAAAATTAGGCACCATCCAGCATGATCCGGACTACGTTTTTCTTTCTTCAACTAAAAACTTAAATTAAAAAATAATTAAAACTAAACCCAATTCAACATGCTCCAGACGACGTTGTTTCGTATTTCCAAGCAAAGGTAAGCACCATCCACAATGCTCCGGACTACTTTTTACGTTCTTCCCAGCAAAATTAAGCACCTTCTTCAATGCTCTAGACTACTATTCACTTTCTTCCCAGCAAAATTAAGCACCATCCAGCATGCTCCGGACTACGTTTTTCTTTCTTCAACTAAAAACTTAAATTAAAAAATAATTAAAACTAAACCCAATTCAACATGTTCCAGACGACGTTGTTTCGTATTTCCAAGCAAAGGTAAGCACCATCCACAATGCTCCGGACTACTTTTTACGTTCTTCCCAGCAAAATTAAGCACCTTCTTCAATGCTCTAGACTACTATTCACTTTCTTCCCAGCAAAATTAAGCACCTTCTTCAATGCTCCAGACTACTATTCACTTTCTTCCCAGCAAAATTAAGCACCATCCAGCATGATCCGGACTACGTTTTTCTTTCTTCAACTAAAAACTTAAATTAAAAAATAATTAAAACTAAACCCAATTAAACATGCTCCAGACCATCCACAATGCTCCAGACTACTTTTAACGTTTTTCCCAGCAAAATTAAGCACCTTCTCCAATGCTCCAGACTACTATTCACTTACTTCCCAGCAAAATTAAGCACCATCCAGCATGCTCCGGACTACGTTTTTCTTTCTTCAACTAAAAACTTAAATTAAAAAATAATTAAAACTAAACCCAATTCAACATGCTCCAGACGACGTTGTTTCGTAATTCCAAGCAAAGGTAAGCACCATCCACAATGCTCCGGACTACTTTTTACGTTCTTCCCAGCAAAATTAAGCACCTTCTCCAATGCTTCAGACTACTATTCACTTTCTTCCCAGCAAAATTAAGCACCTTCTCCAATGCTCCAGGCTACTATTCACTTTCTTCCCAGCAAAATTAAGCACCATCCAGCATGCTCCGGACTACGTTTTTCTTTCTTCAACTAAAAACTTAAATTAAAAAATAATTAAAACTAAACCCAATTCAACATGCTCCAGACCATCCACAATGCTCCAGACTACTTTTAACGTTTTTCCCAGCAAAATTAAGCACCTTCTCCAATGCTCCAGACTACTATTCACTTACTTCCCAGCAAAATTAAGCACCATCCAGCATGCTCCGGACTACGTTTTTCTTTCTTCAACTAAAAACTTAAATTAAAAAATAATTAAAACTAAGCCCAATTCAACATGCTCCAGAAGACGTTGTTTCGTATTTCCAAGCAAAGGTAAGCACCATCCACAATGCTCCGGACTACTTTTTACGTTCTTCCCAGCAAAATTAAGCACCTTCTACAATGCTCCAGACTACTTTTTACGTTCTTCCCAGCAAAATTAAGCACCTTCTACAATGCTCCAGACTACTTTTTACGTTCTTCCCAGCAAAATTAAGCACCTTCTACAATGCTCCGGACTACTTTTTACGTTCTTCCCAGCAAAATTAAGCACCTTCTACAATGCTCTAGACTACTTGGTACGTTCTTCCCAGCAAAATTAAGCACCTTCTCCAATGCTTCAGACTACTTTCTACGTTCTTCTTGGCAAAATTAAGCACCTTCTACAATGCTCCAGACTACTTTTTACGATCTTCCCAGCATAATTAAGCACCTTCAACAATGCTCCAGACTACTTTTTACGTTCTTCCCAGCAAAATTAAGCACCTTCTCCAATGCTCTAGACTACTTTTTACGTTCTTCCCAGCAAAATAAAGCACCTTCTACAATGCTCCAGACTACTTTTTACGTTCTTCCCAGCAAAATTAAGCACCTTCTCCAATGCTCTAGACTACTTTTTACGTTCTTCCCAGCAAAATAAGGCACCTTCTACAATGCTCCAGACTACTTTTTACGTTCTTCCCAGCAAAAATAAGTACCTTCTCCAATGCTTCAGACTACTTTCTACGTTCTTCTTGGCAAAATTAAGCACCTTCTACAATGCTCCAGACTACTTTTTACGTTCTTCCCAGCCAAATTAAGCACCTTCTACAATGCTCCAGACTACTTTTTACGTTCTTCCCAGCAAAATTAAGCACCTTCTACAATGCTTCAGACTACTTTCTACGTTCTTCCCAGCAAAATTAAGCACCTTCTACAATGCTCCAGACTACTTTTTACGTTCTTCCCAGCTAAACTAAGCACCTTCTCCAATGCTTCAGACTACTTTCTACGTTCTTCTTGGCAAAATTAAGCACCTTCTACAATGCTCCAGACTACTTTTTACGTTCTTCCCAGCAAAATTAAGCACCTTCTACAATGCTCCAGACTACTTTTTACGTTCTTCCCAGCAAAATTAAGCACCTTCTACAATGCTCCAGACTACTTTTTACGTTCTTCCCAGCTAAACTAAGCACCTTCTCCAATGCTTCAGACTACTTTCTACGTTCTTCTTGGCAAAATTAAGCACCTTCTACAATGCTCCAGACTACTTTTTACGATCTTCCCAGCATAATTAAGCACCTTCAACAATGCTCCAGACTACTTTTTACGTTCTTCCCAGCAAAATTAAGCACCTTCTCTAATGCTCCAGACTACTTTTTACGTTCTTCCCAGCAAAATTAAGAACCTTCTCTAATGCTCCAGACTACTTTTTACGTTCTTCCCAGCAAAATTAAGCACCTTCTCCAATGCTCCAGACTACTTTTTACGTTCTTCCCAGCAAAATTAAGCACCTTCTCTAATGCTCCAGACTACTTTTTACGTTCTTCCCAGCAAAATTAAGCACCTTCTCCAATGCTCCAAACTACTTTTTTCGTTCTTCCAAGCAAAACTAAGCACCTTCTCCAATGCTCCAGACTTCTTTTTACGTTCTTCCCAGCAAAATAAAGCACCTTTTCTAATGCTCCAGACTACTTTTTACGTTCTTCCCAGCAAAATTAAGCACCTTCTCCAATGCTCCAGACTACTTTTTACGTTCTTCCCAGCAAAACTAAGAACCTTCTCTAATGCTCCAGACTTCTTTTTACGTTCTTCCCAGCAAAATTAAGCACCTTCTCCAATGCTCCAGACTACTTTTTACGTCCTTCCCAGCAAAATTAAGCACCTTCTCCAATGCTCCAGACTACTTTTTACGTTCTTCCCAGCAAAATAAAGCACCTTTTCTAATGCTCCAGACTACTTTTTACGTTCTTCCCAGCAAAATTAAGAACCTTCTCTAATGCTCCAGACTACTTTTTACGTTCTTCCCAGCAAAATTAAGCACCTTCTCCAATGCTCCAGACTACTTTTTACGTTCTTCCCAGCAAAATTAAGCACCTTCTCCAATGCTCCAGACTACTTTTTACGTTCTTCCCAGCAAAATTAAGCACCTTCTCCAATGCTCCAGACTACTTTTTACGTTCTTCCCAGCAAAATAAAGCACCTTTTCTAATGCTCCAGACTACTTTTTACGTCCTTCCCAGCAAAATTAAGCACCTTCTCCAATGCTCCAGACTACTTTTTACGTTCTTCCCAGCAAAATTAAGAACCTTCTCTAATGCTCCAGACTACTTTTTACGTTCTTCCCAGCAAAATAAAGCACCTTCTCCAATGCTCCAAACTACTTTTTTCGTTCTTCCAAGCAAAATTAAGCACCTTCTCCAATGCTCCAGACTACTTTTTACGTTCTTCCCAGCTAAATAAAGCACCTTTTCTAATGCTCCAGACTACTTTTTACGTTCTTCCCAGCAAAATTAAGCACCTTCTCCAATGCTCCAGACTACTTTTTACGTTCTTCCCAGCAAAATTAAGAACCTTCTCTAATGCTCCAGACTACTTTTTACGTTCTTCCCAGCAAAATAAAGCACCTTCTCCAATGCTCCAATCTACTTTTTACGTTCTTCCCAGCAAAATTAAGTACCTTCTCCAATGCTCCAGACTACTTTTTACGTTCTTCCCAGCAAAATTAGGTACCTTCTGTTATGCTCCAGACTACTTTTTACGTTCTTCCCAGCAAAATTAGGTACCTTCTCTAATGCTCCAGACTACTTGTTACGTTCTTCCCAGCAAAATTAAGTACCTTCTCTAATGCTCCAGACTACTTTTTACGTTCTTCCCAGCAAAATAAAGCACCTTTTCTAATGCTCCAGACTACTTTTTACGTCCTTCCCAGCAAAATTAAGCACCTTCTCCAATGCTCCAGACTACTTTTTACGTTCTTCCCAGCAAAATTAAGAACCTTCTCTAATGCTCCAGACTACTTTTTACGTTCTTCCCAGCAAAATAAAGCACCTTCTCCAATGCTCCAATCTACTTTTTACGTTCTTCCCAGCAAAATTAAGTACCTTCTCCAATGCTCCAGACTACTTTTTACGTTCCTCCCAGCAAAATTAAGCACCTTTTCTAATGCACCAGACTACTTTTTACGTTCTTCCCAGCAAAATTAAGCACCTTCTCCAATGCTCCAGACTACTTTTTACGTTCTTCCCAGCAAAATTAAGCACCTTCTCCAATGCTCCAGACTACTTTTTACGTTCTTCCCAGCAAAATTAAGAACCTTCTCTAATGCTCCAGACTACTTTTTACGTTCTTCCCAGCAAAATTAAGTACCTTCTCTAATGCTCCAGACTACTTTTTACGTTCTTCCCAGCAAAATTAAGTACCTTCTCTAATGCTCCAGACTACTTGTTACGTTCTTCCCAGCAAAATTAAGTACCTTCTCTAATGCTCCAGACTACTTTTTACGTTCTTCCCAGCAAAATTAAGTACCTTCTCTAATGCTCCAGACTACTTGTTACGTTCTTCCCAGCAAAATTAAGCACCTTCTCCAATGCTCCAGACTACTTTTTACGTCCTTCCCAGCAAAATTAAGCACCTTCTCCAATGCTCCAGACTACTTTTTACGTTCTTCCCAGCAAAATTAAGAACCTTCTCTAATGCTCCACACTACTTTTTACGTTCTTCCCAGCAAAATTAAGCACCTTCTCCAATGCTCCACACTACTTTTTACGTTCTTCCCAGCAAAATTAAGCACCTTTTCTAATGCACCAGACTACTTTTTACGTTCTTCCCAGCAAAATTAAGCACCTTCTCCAATGCTCCAGACTACTTTTTACGTTCTTCCCAGCAAAATTAAGCACCTTCTCCAATGCTCCAGACTACTTTTTACGTCCTTCCCAGCAAAATTAAGCACCTTCTCCAATGCTCCAGACTACTTTTTACGTTCTTCCCAGCAAAATAAAGCACCTTTTCTAATGCTCCAGACTACTTTTTACGTTCTTCCCAGCAAAATTAAGAACCTTCTCTAATGCTCCAGACTACTTTTTACGTTCTTCCCAGCAAAATGAAGCACCTTCTCCAATGCTCCAGACTACTTTTTACGTTCTTCCCAGCAAAATTAAGCACCTTCTCCAATGCTCCAGACTACTTTTTACGTTCTTCCCAGCAAAATTAAGCACCTTCTCCAATGCTCCAGACTACTTTTTACGTTCTTCCCAGCAAAATAAAGCACCTTTTCTAATGCTCCAGACTACTTTTTACGTCCTTCCCAGCAAAATTAAGCACCTTCTCCAATGCTCCAGACTACTTTTTACGTTCTTCCCAGCAAAATTAAGAACCTTCTCTAATGCTCCAGACTACTTTTTACGTTCTTCCCAGCAAAATAAAGCACCTTCTCCAATGCTCCAAACTACTTTTTTCGTTCTTCCAAGCAAAATTAAGCACCTTCTCCAATGCTCCAGACTACTTTTTACGTTCTTCCCAGCTAAATAAAGCACCTTTTCTAATGCTCCAGACTACTTTTTACGTTCTTCCCAGCAAAATTAAGCACCTTCTCCAATGCTCCAGACTACTTTTTACGTTCTTCCCAGCAAAATTAAGCACCTTCTCTAATGCTCCAGACTACTTTTTACGTTCTTCCCAGCAAAATAAAGCACCTTCTCCAATGCTCCAATCTACTTTTTACGTTCTTCCCAGCAAAATTAAGTACCTTCTCCAATGCTCCAGACTACTTTTTACGTTCTTCCCAGCAAAATTAGGTACCTTCTGTTATGCTCCAGACTACTTTTTACGTTCTTCCCAGCAAAATTAGGTACCTTCTCTAATGCTCCAGACTACTTGTTACGTTCTTCCCAGCAAAATTAAGTACCTTCTCTAATGCTCCAGACTACTTTTTACGTTCTTCCCAGCAAAATAAAGCACCTTTTCTAATGCTCCAGACTACTTTTTACGTCCTTCCCAGCAAAATTAAGCACCTTCTCCAATGCTCCAGACTACTTTTTACGTTCTTCCCAGCAAAATTAAGAACCTTCTCTAATGCTCCAGACTACTTTTTACGTTCTTCCCAGCAAAATAAAGCACCTTCTCCAATGCTCCAATCTACTTTTTACGTTCTTCCCAGCAAAATTAAGTACCTTCTCCAATGCTCCAGACTACTTTTTACGTCCTTCCCAGCAAAATTAAGCACCTTTTCTAATGCACCAGACTACTTTTTACGTTCTTCCCAGCAAAATTAAGCACCTTCTCCAATGCTCCAGACTACTTTTTACGTTCTTCCCAGCAAAATTAAGCACCTTCTCCAATGCTCCAGACTACTTTTTACGTTCTTCCCAGCAAAATTAAGAACCTTCTCTAATGCTCCAGACTACTTTTTACGTTCTTCCCAGCAAAATTAAGCACCTTCTCTAATGCTCCAGACTACTTTTTACGTTCTTCCCAGCAAAATTAAGTACCTTCTCTAATGCTCCAGACTACTTGTTACGTTCTTCCCAGCAAAATTAAGTACCTTCTCTAATGCTCCAGACTACTTTTTACGTTCTTCCCAGCAAAATTAAGTACCTTCTCTAATGCTCCAGACTACTTGTTACGTTCTTCCCAGCAAAATTAAGCACCTTCTCCAATGCTCCAGACTACTTTTTACGTCCTTCCCAGCAAAATTAAGCACCTTCTCCAATGCTCCAGACTACTTTTTACGTTCTTCCCAGCAAAATTAAGAACCTTCTCTAATGCTCCACACTACTTTTTACGTTCTTCCCAGCAAAATTAAAAACCTTCTCCAATGCTCCACACTACTTTTTACGTTCTTCCCAGCAAAATTAAGCACCTTTTCTAATGCACCAGACTACTTTTTACGTTCTTCCCAGCAAAATTAAGCACCTTCTCCAATGCTCCAGACTACTTTTTACGTTCTTCCCAGCAAAATTAAGAACCTTCTCTAATGCTCCAGACTACTTTTTACGTTCTTCCCAGCAAAATTAAGTACCTTCTCTAATGCTCCAGACTACTTTTTACGTTCTTCCCAGCAAAATTAAGTACCTTCTCTAATGCTCCAGACTACTTGTTACGTTCTTCCCAGCAAAATTAAGCACCTTCTCCAATGCTCCAGACTACTTTTTACGTTCTTCCAAGCAAAATTAAGAACCTTCTCTAATGCTCCAGACTACTTTTTACGTTCTTCCCAGCAAAATTAAGCACCTTCTCCAATGCTCCAATCTACTTTTTACGTTCTTCCCAGCAAAATTAAGTACCTTCTCCAATGCTCCAGACTACTTTTTACGTTCTTCCCAGCAAAATTAAGTACCTTCTCTAATGCTCCAGACTACTTTTTACGTTCTTCCCAGCAAAATTAAGTACCTTCTCCAATGCTCCAGACTACTTTTTACGTTCTTCCCAGCAAAATTAGGTACCTTCTGTTATGCTCCAGACTACTTTTTACGTTCTTCCCAGCAAAATTAGGTACCTTCTCTATTGCTCCAGACTACTTTTTTCGTTCCTCCCAGCAAAATTAAGCACCTTTTCTAATGCACCAGACTACTTTTTACGTTCTTCCCAGCAAAATTAAGCACCTTCTCCAATGCTCCAGACTACTTTTTACGTTCTTCCCAGCAAAATTAAGCACCTTCTCCAATGCTCCAGACTACTTTTTACGTTCTTCCCAGCAAAATTAAGAACCTTCTCTAATGCTCCAGACTACTTTTTACGTTCTTCCCAGCAAAATTAAGTACCTTCTCTAATGCTCCAGACTACTTTTTACGTTCTTCCCAGCAAAATTAAGTACCTTCTCTAATGCTCCAGACTACTTGTTACGTTCTTCCCAGCAAAATTAAGCACCTTCTCCAATGCTCCAGACTACTTTTTACGTTCTTCCAAGCAAAATTAAGAACCTTCTCTAATGCTCCAGACTACTTTTTACGTTCTTCCCAGCAAAATTAAGTACCTTCTCTAATGCTCCAGACTACTTTTTACGTTCTTCCCAGCAAAGTTAAGTACCTTCTCCAATGCTCCAGACTACTTTTTACGTTCTTCCCAGCAAAATTAAGTACCTTCTCTAATGCTCCAGACTACTTTTTACGTTCTTCCCAGCAAAATTAAGTACCTTCTCTAATGCTCCAGACTACTTTTTACGTTCTTCCTAGCAAAATTAAGTACCTTCTCCAATGCTCCAGACTACTTTTTACGTTCTTCCCAGCAAAATTAAGTACCTTCTCTAATGCTCCAGACTACTTTTTACGTTCTTCCCAGCAAAATTAGGTACCTTCTCTATTGCTCCAGACTACTTTTTTCGTTCCTCCCAGCAAAATTAAGCACCTTTTCTAATGCACCAGACTACTTTTTACGTTCTTCCAAGCAAAATTACGCAACTTCTCCAATGCTCCAATCTACTTTTTACGTTCTTCCCAGCAAAATTAAGCACCTTCTCTAATGCGCCAGACTACTTTTTACGTTCTTCCCAGCAAAATTAAGTACCTTCTCTAATGCTCCAGACTACTTTTTACGTTCTTCCCAGCAAAATTAAGCACCTTCTCCAATGCTCCAATCTACTTTTTACGTTCTCTCCAGCAAAATTAAGCACCTTCTCCAATGCTCCAGACTACTTTTTACGTTCTTCCCAGCAAAATTAAGAACCTTCTCAAATGCGCCAGACTACTTTTTACGTTCTTCCCAGCAAAATTAAGCACCTTCTCTAATGCTCCAGACTACTTTTTACGTTCTTCCCAGCAAAATTAAGAACCTTCTCTAATGCTCCAGACTACTTTTTACGTTCTTCCCAGCAAAATTAAGCACCTTCTCCAATGCTCCAATCTACTTTTTACGTTCTTCCCAGCAAAATTAAAAACCTTCTCCAATGCTCCAGACTACTTTTTACGTTCTTCCCAGCAAAATTAAGCACCTTCCTTAATGCTCCAGACTACTTTTTACGTTCTTCCCAGCAAAATAAAGCACCTTTTCTAATGCTCCAGACTACTTTTTACGTTCTTCCCAGCAAAATAAAGCACCTTTTCTAATGCTCCAGACTACTTTTTACGTTCTTCCCAGCAAAATTAAGCACCTTCTCCAATGCTCCAATCTACTTTTTACGTTCTCTCCAGCAAAATTAAGAACCTTCTCTAATGCTCCAGACTACTTTTTACGTTCTTCCCAGCAAAATTAAGCACCTTCTCCAATGCTCCAATCTACTTTTTACGTTCTCTCCAGCAAAATTAAGAACCTTCTCTAATGCTCAAGACTACTTTTTACGTTCTTCCCAGCAAAATTAAGTACCTTCTCTAATGCTCCAGACTACTTTTTACGTTCTTCCCAGCAAAATTAAGCACCTTCTCCAATGCTCCAGACTACTTTTTACGTTCTTCCCAGCAAAATTAAGCACCTTCTCCAATGCTCCAGACTACTTTTTACGTTCTTCCCAGCAAAATTAAGAACCTTCTCCAATGCTCCAATCTACTTTTTACGTTCTCTCCAGCAAAATTAAGCACCTTCTCCAATGCTCCAGACTACTTTTTACGTTCTTCCCAGCAAAATTAAGAACCTTCTCAAATGCGCCAGACTACTTTTTACGTTCTTCCCAGCAAAATTAAGCACCTTCTCTAATGCTCCAGACTACTTTTTACGTTCTTCCCAGCAAAATTAAGAACCTTCTCTAATGCTCCAGACTACTTTTTACGTTCTTCCCAGCAAAATTAAGAACCTTCTCTAATGCTCCAGACTACTTTTTACGTTCTTCCCAGCAAAATTAAGAACCTTCTCTAATGCTCCAGACTACTTTTTACGTTCTTCCCAGCAAAATTAAGTACCTTCTCCAATGCTCCAGACTACTTTTTACGTTCTTCCCAGCAAAATTAGGTACCTTCTGTTATGCTCCAGACTACTTTTTACGTTCTTCCCAGCAAAATTAGGTACCTTCTCTATTGCTCCAGACTACTTTTTTCGTTCCTCCCAGCAAAATTAAGCACCTTTTCTAATGCACCAGACTACTTTTTACGTTCTTCCCAGCAAAATTAAGCACCTTCTCCAATGCTCCAGACTACTTTTTACGTTCTTCCCAGCAAAATTAAGCACCTTCTCCAATGCTCCAGACTACTTTTTACGTTCTTCCCAGCAAAATTAAGAACCTTCTCTAATGCTCCAGACTACTTTTTACGTTCTTCCCAGCAAAATTAAGTACCTTCTCTAATGCTCCAGACTACTTTTTACGTTCTTCCCAGCAAAATTAAGCACCTTCCCCAATGCTCCGCACTTCATTTACCGTTCTTCCCAGCAAAATTAAGCACCTTCCTCAATGCTCCAGACTACTTTTTACGTTCTTCCCAGCAAAATTAAGCACCTTCTCCAATGCTCCGCACTACATTTTACGTTCTTCCCAGCAAAATTAAGCACCTTCTCCAACGCTCCGCACTTTATTTTACGTTCTTCCCAGCAAAATTAAGCACCTTCCCCAATGCTCCGCACTTCATTTACCGTTCTTCCCAGCAAAATTAAGCACCTTCTCCAATGCTCCGCACTACATTTTACGTTCTTCCCAGCAAAATTAAGCACCTTCTCCAATGCTCCGCACTACATTTTACGTTCTTCCCAGCAAAATTAAGCACCTTCTCCAACGCTCCGCACTTTATTTTACGTTCTTCCCAGCAAAATTAAGCACCTTCCCCAATGCTCCGCACTTCATTTACCGTTCTTCCCAGCAAAATTAAGCACCTTCTCCAATGCTCCGCACTACATTTTACGTTCTTCCCAGCAAAATTAAGCACCTTCTCCAATGCTCCGCACTACATTTTACGTTCTTCCCAGCAAAATTAAGCACCTTCCCCAATGCTCCGCACTTCATTTACCGTTCTTCCCAGCAAAATTAAGCACCTTCCTCAATGCTCCAGACTACTTTTTACGTTCTTCCCAGCAAAATTAAGCACCTTCTCCAATGCTCCGCACTACATTTTACGTTCTTCCCAGCAAAATTAAGCACCTTCCCCAATGCTCCGCACTACATTTTACGTTCTTCCCAGCAAAATTGAGCACCTTCCTCAATGCTCCAGACTACTTTTTACTTTCTTCCCAGCAAAATTAAGCACCTTCTCCAATGCTCCGCACTTCATTTTACGTTCTTCCCAGCAAAATTAAGCACCTTCTCCAACGCTCCGCACTTTATTTTACGTTCTTCCCAGCAAAATTAAGCACCTTCTCCAATGCTCCGCACTACATTTTACGTTCTTCCCAGCAAAATTAAGCACCTTCCCCAATGCTCCGCACTACATTTTACGTTCTTCCCAGCAAAATTGAGCACCTTCCTCAATGCTCCAGACTACTTTTTACTTTCTTCCCAGCAAAATTAAGCACCTTCTCCAATGCTCCGCACTTCATTTTACGTTCTTCCCAGCAAAATTAAGCACCTTCTCCAACGCTCCGCACTTTATTTTACGTTCTTCCCAGCAAAATTAAGCACCTTCTCCATTGCTCCGCACTACATTTACCGTTCTTCCCAGCAAAATTAAGCACCTTCCTCAATGCTCCAGACTACTTTTTACGTTCTTCCCAGCAACATTAAGCACCTTCTCCAAAGCTCCGGACTACTTTTTACGTTCTTCTTAGCAAAAGTAAGCACCATCCAATATGCTCCGGACCACGTTTTTCTTTCTTTAACTAAAAACTTAAAAAAAAAAATAAATTATTAAAACTAAGCATAATTCAACATGCTTCAGACCATGTTTGTCGTTCTTCCAAGCAAAGGTAAGCACCATCCACAATGCTCCGGACTACTTTTTACGTTCTTCCTAGTAAAATTAAGCACCTTCTCCAATGCTACAGACTACTTTTTACGTTCTTTCTAGCAAAACTAAGCACCATCCAATATGCTCCGGACCACTTTTTTCGCTCTTCCAAGCAAAAGTAAGAACCATCCAACATGCTCCGGACCACTTTTTTCGTTCTTCCAAGCAAAAGTAAGAACCATCCAACAAGCTCCGGGCGACTTTTTTCGTTCTTCCAAGCAAAAGTAAGAACCATCCAAGATGCTCCGGACCACTTTTTTCGTTCTTCCAAGCAAAAGTAAGAACCATCCAAGATGCTCCGGACCACTTTTTTCGTTCTTCCAAGCAAAAGTAACAACCATCCAACATGCTCCGGACTACTTTTTTCGTTCTTCCAAGCGAAAGTAAGCACCATCCACAATGCTCCGGACCACTTTTTACGTTCTTCCCGGCAAAATTAAGCACCTTCTCCAATGCTCCAGACTATTTTTTAAGTTCTACCCAGCAAAATTAAGCACCTTCTCCAATGCTCCGGACTACTTTTTACGTTCTTCCAAGCAAAATTAAGAACCATCCAACATGCTCCGGACTACGATTTTCTTTCTTTAACCAAAAACTTAAAAAAAAAACTTAGATCAATTCAACATAATACAGACCACGTTTTTTGTTCTTCCAAGCAAAGATAAGCACCATCCACAATGCTCCATACTACTTTTTACGTTCTTCCAAGCAAAATTAAGCACCTTCTCCAATGCTCCGGACTACTTCTTTCGTTCTTCCAAGCAAAATTAAGAACCATCCAACATGCTCCGGACTACGTTTTTCTTTCTTTAATTAAAAACTTAAATAAAAAAAAAACTTAGATCAATTCAACATGCTTCAGACCACGTTTTTTGTTCTTCCAAGCAAAGGTAAGCACCATCCACAATGCTCCAGACTACTTTTTACGTTCTTCCAAGAAAAATAAAGCACCTTCTAAAATGCTCCAGACTACTTTTTACGTTCTTCCAAGCAAAATTAAGAACCATCCAACATGCTCCGGACTACGATTTTCTTTCTTTAAGCAAAAACTTAAAAAAAAAACTTAGATCAATTCAACATAATACAGACCACGTTTTTTGTTCTTCCAAGCAAAGATAAGCACCATCCACAATGCTCCATACTACTTTTTACGTTCTTCCAAGCAAAATTAAGCACCTTCTCCAATGCTCCGGACTACTTCTTTCGTTCTTCCAAGCAAAATTAAGAACCATCCAACATGCTCCGGACTACGTTTTTCTTTCTTTAATTAAAAACTTAAATAAAAAAAAAAACTTAGATCAATTCAACATGCTTCAGACCACTTTTTTTGTTCTTCCAAGCAGTGGTAAGCACCATCCACAATGCTCCAGACTACTTTTTACGTTCTTCCACGCAAAATTAAGCACCTTCTCCAAAGCTCCGGACTACTTTTTACGTTCTTCTTAGCAAAAGTAAGCACCATCCAACACGCTCCGGGCGACTTTTTTCGCTCATCCAAGCAAAAGTAAGAACCATCCAACATGCTCCGGACCGCTTTTTTCGTTCTTTTAAGCAAAAGTAAGAACCATCCAACATGCTCCGGACCACTTTTTTCGTTCCTCCGATCAAAAGTAAGCACCATCCAACATGCTCCAGACCACTTTTTATGTTGTTCGAAGCAAAAATAAATTTTTTTCTTTAACTTAAAACTAAAAAAAAAAAAACAAAAAACACTAAGCCCTATTCAATATGCTTCAGCCCAAGGCTTTCGTTCTTCCAAGCAAAAGTAAGCACCATCCAACATGCTCCGGACGACTTTTTTCGTTCTTCCAAGCAAAAGTAAGCACCATCCAATATGCTCCGGACGACTTTTTTCGTTCTTCCAAGCAAAAGTAAGCACCATCCAACATGCTCCGGACCACTTTTTTCGTTCTTCCAAGCAAAAGTAAGAACCATCCAATATTCTCCGGACGACTTTTTTCGTTCTTCCAAGCGAAAGTAAGCACCATCCAATATGCTCCGGACCACTTTTTTCGTTCTTTAAGCAAAAGTAAGCACCATCCAACATGCTCCGTACCACTTTTTCCTTTCTTCCAAGCAAAATTAAGCACCATCCAATATGCTCCGTACGACTTTTTTCGTTCTTCCAAGCAAAAGTAAGCACCATCCAATATGCCCCGGACGACTTTTTTCGTTCTTCCAAGCAAAAGTAAGCACCATCCAACACGCTCCGGGCGACTTTTTTCGCTCATCCAAGCAAAAGTAAGAACCATCCAACATGCTCCGGACCGCTTTTTTCGTTCTTTTAAGCAAAAGTAAGAACCATCCAACATGCTCCGGACCACTTTTTTCGTTCCTCCGATCAAAAGTAAGCACCATCCAACATGCTCCAGACCACTTTTTATGTTGTTCGAAGCAAAAATAAATTTTTTTCTTTAACTTAAAACTAAAAAAAAAAAAACAAAAAACACTAAGCCCTATTCAATATGCTTCAGCCCAAGGCTTTCGTTCTTCCAAGCAAAAGTAAGCACCATCCAACATGCTCCGGACGACTTTTTTCGTTCTTCCAAGCAAAAGTAAGCACCATCCAATATGCTCCGGACGACTTTTTTCGTTCTTCCAAGCAAAAGTAAGCACCATCCAACATGCTCCGGACCACTTTTTTCGTTCTTCCAAGCAAAAGTAAGAACCATCCAATATTCTCCGGACGACTTTTTTCGTTCTTCCAAGCGAAAGTAAGCACCATCCAATATGCTCCGGACCACTTTTTTCGTTCTTTAAGCAAAAGTAAGCACCATCCAACATGCTCCGTACCACTTTTTCCTTTCTTCCAAGCAAAATTAAGCACCATCCAATATGCTCCGTACGACTTTTTTCGTTCTTCCAAGCAAAAGTAAGCACCATCCAATATGCCCCGGACGACTTTTTTCGTTCTTCCAAGCAAAAGTAAGCACCATCCAACATGCTCCGGACCACTTTTTTCATTCTTCCAAGCAAAACTACGCACCATCCAATATGCTCCGTACGACTTTTTTCGTTCTTCCAAGCAAAAGTAAGCACCATCCAATATGATACGGACGACTTTTTTCGTTCTTCCAAGCAAAAGTAAGAACCATCCAATATGCTCCGTACGACTTTTTTCGTTCTTCCAAGCAAAAGTAAGCACCATCCAATATGATACGGACGACTTTTTTCGTTCTTCCAAGCAAAAGTAAGCACCATCCAACATGCTCCGGACCACCTTTTTTCGTTCTTCAAGCAAAAGTAAGCACCATCCAACATGCCCCGGACCACTTTTTTGTTGTTCCAAGCAAAAATAAATTTTTTTCTTTAACTTAAAACTTAAAAAAAAAAAAAAAAAAAAACACTAAGCCCTATTCAATATGCTTCAGCCCAAGGCTTTCGTTCTTCCAAGCGAAAGTAAGCACCATCCAACATGCTCCGGACGACTTTTTTCGTTCTTCCAAGCAAAAGTAAGCACCATCCAATATGCTCCGGACGACTTTTTTCGTTCTTCCAAGCAAAAGTAAGCACCATCCAATATGATACGGACGACTTTTTTCGTTCTTCCAAGCAAAAGGAAGCACCATCCAACATGCTCCGGACCACTTTTTTCGTTCTTCAAGCAAAAGTAAGCACCATCCAATATGCTTCGGACGACTTTTTTCGTTCTTCCAAGCAAAAGTAAGCACCATCCAATATGCTCCGGACGACTTTTTTCGTTCTTCAAAGCAAAAGTAAGAACCATCCAATATGCTCCGGACGACTTTTTTCGTTCTGCAAGCAAAGGTAAGCACCATCCAACATGCTCCGGACGACTTTTTTCGTTCTTCCAAGCGAAAGTAAGCACCATCCAATATGCTTCGGACGACTTTTTTCGTTCTTCCAAGCAAAAGTAAGCACCATCCAACATGCCCCGGACCACTTTTTTCGTTCTTCCAAGCAAAAGTAGGAACCATCCAATATGCTCCGGACGACTTTTTTCGTTCTGCAAGCAAAAGTAAGCACCATCCAACATGCCCCGGACCACTTTTTTCGTTCTTCAAGCAAAAGTAAGCACCATCCAACATGCTTCGGACGACTTTTTTCGTTCTTCCAAGCAAAAGTAAGAACCATCCAATATGCTCCGTACGACTTTTTTCGTTCTTCCAAGCAAAAGTAAGCACCATCCAATATGATACGGACGACTTTTTTCGTTCTTCCAAGCAAAAGTACGCACCATCCAACATGCCCCGGACCACTTTTTTTGTTGTTCCAAGCAAAAATAAATTTTTTTCTTTAACTTAAAACTTAAAAAAAAAAAAAAAACACTAAGCCCTATTCAATATGCTTCAGCCCAAGGCTTTCGTTCTTCCAAGCAATAGTAAGCACCATCCAATATGCTTCGGACAACTTTTTTCGTTCTTCAAAGCAAAAGTAAGAACCATCCAATATGCTCCGGACCACTTTTTTCGTTCTTCAAGCAAAAGTAAGCACCATCCAACATGCTCCGGACGACTTTTTTCGTTCTTCCAAGTGAAAGTAAGCACCATCCAATATGCTCCGGACGACTTTTTTCGTTCTTCCAAGCAAAAGTAAGCACCATCCAATATGCTCCGGACGACTTTTTTCGTTCTTCCAAGCAAAAGTAAGCACCATCCAACATGCTCCGGACCACCTTTTTCGTTCTTCCAAGCAAAAGTACGCACCATCCAACATGCCCCGGACCACTTTTTTTGTTGTTCCAAGCAAAAATAAATTTTTTTCTTTAACTTAAAACTTAAAAAAAAAAAAAAAAAAAAAAAAAAACACTAAGCCCTATTCAATATGCTTTAGCCCAAGGCTTTCGTTCTTCCAAGCAATAGTAAGCACCATCCAATATGCTCCGGACGACTTTTTTCGTTCTTCCAAGCAAAAGTAAGCACCATCCAACATGCTCCGGACCACTTTTTTCGTTCCTCCAAGCAAAAGTACGCACCATCCAACATGCTCCGGACCACTTTTTTCGTTCTTCCAAGCAAAAGTAAGCACCATCCAACATGCTCCGGACCACTTTTTTCGTTCTTCCAAGCAAAAGTAAGAACCATCCAATATGATACGGACGACTTTTTTCGTTCTTCCAAGCAAAAGGAAGCACCATCCAACATGCTCCGGACCACTTTTTTCGTTCTTCAAGCAAAAGTAAGCACCATCCAACATGCTCCGTACCACTTTTTCCTTTCTTCCAAGCAAAATTAAGCACCATCCAACATGCTCCGGACGACTTTTTTCGTTCTTCCAAGCGAAAGTAAGCACCATCCAATATGCTCCGGACGACTTTTTCCGTTCTTCCAAGCAAAAGTAAGCACCATCCAATATGCTTCGGACGACTTTTTTCGTTCTTCCAAGCAAAAGTAAGCACCATCCAACATGCTCCGGACCACTTTTTTCGTTCTTCCAAGCAAAAGTAAGCACCATCCAACATGCTCCGGACCACCTTTTTTCGTTCTTCAAGCAAAAGTAAGCACCATCCAACATGCTCCGGACCACCTTTTTTCGTTCTTCAAGCAAAAGTAAGCACCATCCAACATGCCCCGGACCACTTTTTTCGTTCTTCCAAGCAAAAGTAGGAACCATCCAATATGCTCCGGACGACTTTTTTCGTTCTGCAAGCAAAGGTAAGCACCATCCAACATGCTCCGGACCACTTTCTTCGTTCTTCCAAGCAAAAGTAAGCACCATCCAATATGCTCCGGACGACTTTTTTCGTTCTTCCAAGCAAAAGTAAGCACCATCCAATATGATACGGACGACTTTTTTCGTTCTTCCAAGCAAAAGGAAGCACCATCCAACATGCTCCGGACCACTTTTTTCGTTCTTCAAGCAAAAGTAAGCACCATCCAACATGCTTCGGACGACTTTTTTCGTTCTTCCAAGCAAAAGTAAGCACCATCCAATATGCTCCGGACGACTTTTTTCGTTCTTCAAAGCAAAAGTAAGAACCATCCAATATGCTCCGGACGACTTTTTTCGTTCTGCAAGCAAAGGTAAGCACCATCCAACATGCTCCGGACGACTTTTTTCGTTCTTCCAAGCGAAAGTAAGCACCATCCAATATGCTTCGGACGACTTTTTTCGTTCTTCCAAGCAAAAGTAAGCACCATCCAACATGCCCCGGACCACTTTTTTCGTTCTTCCAAGCAAAAGTAGGAACCATCCAATATGCTCCGGACGACTTTTTTCGTTCTGCAAGCAAAAGTAAGCACCATCCAACATGCCCCGGACCACTTTTTTCGTTCTTCAAGCAAAAGTAAGCACCATCCAACATGCTTCGGACGACTTTTTTCGTTCTTCCAAGCAAAAGTAAGAACCATCCAATATGCTCCGTACGACTTTTTTCGTTCTTCCAAGCAAAAGTAAGCACCATCCAATATGATACGGACGACTTTTTTCGTTCTTCCAAGCAAAAGTACGCACCATCCAACATGCCCCGGACCACTTTTTTTGTTGTTCCAAGCAAAAATAAATTTTTTTCTTTAACTTAAAACTTAAAAAAAAAAAAAAAAACACTAAGCCCTATTCAATATGCTTCAGCCCAAGGCTTTCGTTCTTCCAAGCAATAGTAAGCACCATCCAATATGCTTCGGACGACTTTTTTCGTTCTTCAAAGCAAAAGTAAGAACCATCCAATATGCTCCGGACCACTTTTTTCGTTCTTCAAGCAAAAGTAAGCACCATCCAACATGCTCCGGACGACTTTTTTCGTTCTTCCAAGTGAAAGTAAGCACCATCCAATATGCTCCGGACGACTTTTTTCGTTCTTCCAAGCAAAAGTAAGCACCATCCAATATGCTCCGGACGACTTTTTTCGTTCTTCCAAGCAAAAGTAAGCACCATCCAACATGCTCCGGACCACCTTTTTCGTTCTTCCAAGCAAAAGTACGCACCATCCAACATGCCCCGGACCACTTTTTTTGTTGTTCCAAGCAAAAATAAATTTTTTTCTTTAACTTAAAACTTAAAAAAAAAAAAAAAAAAAAAAAAAACACTAAGCCCTATTCAATATGCTTTAGCCCAAGGCTTTCGTTCTTCCAAGCAATAGTAAGCACCATCCAATATGCTCCGGACGACTTTTTTCGTTCTTCCAAGCAAAAGTAAGCACCATCCAACATGCTCCGGACCACTTTTTTCGTTCCTCCAAGCAAAAGTACGCACCATCCAACATGCTCCGGACCACTTTTTTCGTTCTTCCAAGCAAAAGTAAGCACCATCCAACATGCTCCGGACCACTTTTTTCGTTCTTCCAAGCAAAAGTAAGAACCATCCAATATGATACGGACGACTTTTTTCGTTCTTCCAAGCAAAAGGAAGCACCATCCAACATGCTCCGGACCACTTTTTTCGTTCTTCAAGCAAAAGTAAGCACCATCCAACATGCTCCGTACCACTTTTTCCTTTCTTCCAAGCAAAATTAAGCACCATCCAACATGCTCCGGACGACTTTTTTCGTTCTTCCAAGCGAAAGTAAGCACCATCCAATATGCTCCGGACGACTTTTTCCGTTCTTCCAAGCAAAAGTAAGCACCATC